>NW_027204492.1:60398955-60676455 GCF_024711535.1 Dipodomys merriami
GAACTCTTTGAAAACAGAAGCCTTGTTTCTCTTATTAAACTATAAAATTAGCACATGGTGTGTTTGCAAATAAATATTTTGTGAATTAAATTCCTAAACTTAGCTAGGTGTGGAATACACCTGAAATCTGAGCCTTCAGGAGGCTGACTCACTAAGAGTCAAAGTTTGAGGCCCATAGGAGCTACATAGAGATAAATTCTTAAAATAACTTAATGAGCTTGTTAATATGTTAACATTGTCTTTGAGAAACCAGGATATCTAGGAATATTTCCTAGCAAATCTATTTTGTGACCCTCTCTGATACCAGCAATAACACCAATAATCCCAGTCGATTTGACTTGAAAATATGCATCTTCTGAATTCTTTTCAGATTCTGTGCTACAGGGGAAAATTAAAGGAATTCCATTATAAAGTCATACTATGTTAATGAGACTCCATGATATACTATACATTGATTGCGTGGTTTTATTTATTAATTAAATAAAAACGTTTAGAAGCTGAAAACTACTTTTCAGGAATCCTGAGAATGTAACATATGGGGGGGAAATGTGGTCAAATAATTCCTAGGATGCTATTAGATTAAGACATTGTCAAAGTAAATTAGAGAAAGTCTTCAAAATAAGAGACTTCACAGAGTATGTCTTCACACGAAAAAATATAACTTCCAAGCCTTGCCATTTATTATCAGCAAGAGGTTGGGCTCCTTGTAATTCTATATGGAAGACAGAACAACTTTGATATAAGGAGGGATAAATTCACACAAAGTGTTCTTGACAAAAGACAACAATGTTCTGTGGAAAAAATTAATATAGGTGGAAAATCATTTTGGGTAGTTGTCAATGCATTACATGAAAATAGGTTGCCTAAATTTATATGCCAGTGTTTTAAAAATGACTTCCTGTTATGACAACAAATGGTGCTTTTTTTAAATTTAATTTTATTTGTGAACATACTGTACAGAGGGGTTACAATTACATGGGCAGGATAATGCGTACATTTCTTACCAAGCATTGCAGCCTCCTCCTTTGGTTTACCCTTCACATCCCTTCCCAGCCAAATGGTGCTTTCTTAAAGACGTAAGTATAGAAATAGAATATTACAATTATGGACATAGTTTCATGTCGGAGAGCATGCCTAGCAGGAGGAAGGCCTTGGGCTCAATCTCTAGCATTAAAAAAGAAAAGGAAAGCAAAAAGAAAGGGAAAGGAAGGAAAATGAAGAGAAGAGATATTGAATAATATGCATATGATCCATTTCATTCTGAATGCATATTCAATGCAATTGAAAATAGGGACTCAAATAGATATTTGTACAGTAATTTTATAGCAACATTATTGACAATAGACAAAAATGAGGTTACCTCTAATGTTGATTAATAAATAAATAAACAAAATGTGGTATGAATCTTAGCCTTAAAGAGGAAATTAATCTGACACACAGGATAACATGGATGAACATTCAAGACCTTATTTAAGGGACATAAGCCAATTGCAAACGGCTATCTTATGATTCTACTTATAGGAAATAATTGGAACATTCAAAGAGTAATGGTTTTCAGTGGCTAGGAGGGAGAATATTATTGTTTAATGGGCATGAAGGGTCTCTTTGAGATGAGGAAAAGTTCTACAAATAGTAACAATGGTTAAACAGCATTGTTAATATACTAACAATACTGAATTAAACAATTCAGTAATAATAAATTAGTTAAAATAGGAGATTGTAGCCTATGAATATTTTAACCACAATTAAAAAAACCCTTTATTTTCTTTGTATGGCTCTTCATTTGTTTATGATGGTCTGAATTGTTTATAATGGTTTGATTTCCTTATAAGCAACTTCTTGGTCTGAAAAGCTACTTTGAGTCTTGGAGTATGACAGTCCTGAATTCTGTGCTAAATATTGTGTGACATTTGACTCCTCACTAAATCTAAGTTTTATTTTTTTCTCAGTTGTAAAATGGACTCTAAACTTTTCCTTTTAAGTATAATCCCTACTCTGCATAAAAGTTATATAGAAAAATATATTAGTAGACAAATATATATATATATAAAGAAGTAAACTAGTACCAAAGATAAAGAACATGTGTTTAAAGAGGCGAAGGACCTCTAAGATGAAAACTTTAAAAACCTAAAAAAGTAAATTAAAGTAGAACTTAGCAAGTGGAAAAACCTCCCATGCTCCTGGATTGGGAGGGTTAACATCATGAAAATGTCAATACTTCCAAAGGCTATTTACAAATTCAATGCAATACTTATCAATATTCCAACCTCATTCTTCAATGAAATAGAAGCAATCCAAAAATTCATATAGAACAATAAAAGAGGGCTGGGAAGGTGGCTCAGTGGTAGAGCGCTTGCCTTGCATGCATGAGGCCCTGGGTTCGATTCCTCAGCACCACATAAGCAAAGAGAAAAAAGCCAGAAGTGGCGCTGTGGCTCAAGTGGTAGAGTGCTAGCCTTGAGCTGAAGAGCTGAGGGACAGCGCCCACGACCGGACCCAAAACAATGCAGCTCCCAAAAAAAAAAGAACAATAAAAGATCCCAAATGCCAAAAGCAATCCTTAGCAGAAACAACAGTGCTGGAGGAATATCAGTATCAAATTTCAAACTCTACTACAAAGCTATAGTAACCAAAACAGCTTGGTACTGGCAAAAAAACAGACCTGAGGAACAATGGAAAAGAACTGAAGACCCAGAAATGAACCCACAGACCTATAACCAACTAATCTTCATTAAGGGAGCTAAAAAAAAATAGGATGGAAGAAAGACAGCCTCTTCATTAAGTGGTGGTGGCAAAATTGGTTAAACACCTGTAGAAATCTAAAGCTAGATCCTTACATATCATCCTGCACCAGAACCCACTGCAAATGGATCAAAGACCTCGAAGTCAAAGCAGACACCCTGAAAACATTATGGGAAGGAATAGAAGAAACTCTAGAGCCGGGCACCGGTGGCTCACGCCTGTAATCCTAGCTACTCAGGAGGCTGAGATCTGAGGATCACGGTTCAAAGCCAGACCGGGAGGAAAGTCTGTGAGACTCTTATCTCCAATAAACCACTAGAAAACCGGAAGTGGCACTGTGGCTCAAGCGGAGGGACAGCCCCCAAGCCAAGTTCAAGCCTTACAACCGACAAAAAAAAAAAAGAAAGAAAGAAAGAAAGAAAAGAAACTCTAGGTCTCCTTGGCACAGGCCACAATGTTCTTAGTAAAGACCCAGAAACACAACAAATCAAAGAAAGGTTGAACAAATGGGATTGCATGTAACTGCAGAGCTTCTACATGGCAAAGGTCATAGCTAGCAAGATCAATAGAAAGCCTACAGATTGGGAGAAGATCTTCACTAGTTGGATCTTCACTAAAGGACAATGGTCTCATATCTAAAATATACTTAGAACTCAAAAAACTAAATTTCCCCCAACAACAAATCCTCAAAGGAACAATCACCCCATCAATAAGTGGGCTAAAGAGTTGAAGAGAAACTTCTCTGAAGATGAAATAAGAATGGCCAATAGACACATGAAGAAATGCTCAACTTCTCTAACCATAAAAGAAATGCAAATCCAAACAATACTGAGATTCCACCTCACCCCAGTTAGAATGGCTATAATCAAGAAATCTAATAACAGCAGATGCTGGAAGGGATGTGGCCAAAAGGGAACCCTACTGCATTGTTGGTGGTAATGTAAACTCGTTCAACCACTTTGGAAAGCAGTATCTATGCTGCACATAGAGCTCCCCTATGACCCAGCAATCCCACTTTTGGACATTTATCTAAACAGTCACAAACAAGGCCATACTAAAGCTACCAGCACAACTATGTTTATCGCAGCATTATAGCTAAGATATGGAACCAACCCACATGCCCCTCAGTAGATGAATGGATCAAGAAAAATGTACACACACACACACACACACACACACACACACACACACACACACACACACACACACACAAGGATTCTATGCCTCCATCATAAAGAATGACATCTCCCCATTTGTTAGAAAATGGAAAGTCTTGGAAAAAATTATATTAAGTGAAGTAAGCCAGGCCCAAAGAAACATAGGTCCCATGGTTTGTCTTATTTGCAACAATTAGTATAAATCTAGGAGAAGCAGAAGAGGTCAAAAGCTATGTGCATATGACCATATATGATGATGTTAAGTGAAATGAACCCCCAAATAGGGACACAACTGTTCTTTTTCTTTCTTACTATTGTTTTTAACGTATTTGAAATGTACTATGTGATTTTTTTTTTTTGCTTCTTTTGTATGTTCTTCCCCCATGGTATAACGCATGTCTTCACTGTATTTGATTCTGGTGCCCTGCATCTTGTATATACATTTTTCTAATTTGGTGAGGGGAATTACAATGAGAAAATGCTGAAATAAGAATACGGGTTGACCCATTGTAACAATGAGATGTACAAGACACTACGCTGTAAACAAAGTTTACAACTTGAGGCGTGGGAGGGAGGAGTTGGGGACATGGGGTGGGAAGGGATGATAGGGGAGAAACTAAGAAGGGGGTAAAAATGCTCGATAGGAAATGTACTCATTACCTTAGTCATGTAACTGTGACCCCTCATACAGTATCTTTACAAAAAAAAAAAGAAAGAAAAGTGTTGTAATAAGGGGTTGATGGAGAGGAAATTCTATTACCCTACTCTTACCTTCAAGTCACTTCCTTGGAGCTTAGCAAGAGAGAACACTACATGGTTTGAAAATTACTGAGTAAAACTTTTCTCTCTCTGCCATTGCATGATTATTTGGTTTAGAGACTGTGTAGTCACAGGATTGTTGAAATAGTCTAAGACTGTGTGGCAGTATATAGTAAACTTCAAAGATGGGAGCTGCATTGTTATTATATTTTATTTGATTCTAGGTATGGGGAAGTAGAAAGAACCTTGGACAGGAAAATGAGAATTAAAAAAAAGTAAAACAGAACACTAGATGGCAGCAACACAAATTGTTTGAAAACAGAGACAAGAGGGCCAGATGTCTTTCCCACCTCTATCTCCCCCTCCCATTTTTATTTTATTTTATTTTATTATTTATTTATTTTTAGGGGGGGTCCGGTCGTGGGGCCTGAACTCTGGGCCTGGTCGCTGTCCCTAGCTCTTCAGCTCAAGGCTAGCCCTCTACCACTTGAGCCACAACACCACTTCCGGCTTTTTTCTTTTTGCTTATGTGGTGCTGAGGAATCGAACCCAGGGCCTCAGGCATGCAAGGCAAGCGCTCTACCACTGAGCCACCTTCCCAGCCCACAATTATTATTTTTAAAATTAAGATAATAACACTACTACAATGATAGGATGAGAGGGAAGGGAGAATGAAAGAAAAGAGAATGAGGGAGTGTGAATAATATCAAGATGCATTGTGGTTAAATTATAATATATGCATATGTAAAGTACTATGATGGAGCCCCTTTGTAAAATTAATAACCTAAAAAATGAATGACAAGAGGGAGAAACATACTCTATTAAAGGACAGGAATCAGTGCTCACTTCGGCAGCACATATACTAAAATTGGAACGATACAGAGAAGATTAGCATGGCCCTTGCGCAAGGATGACACGCAAATTCGTGAAGCGTTCCATATTTTTGGAGGAGGCTACAATGCTTGATAAGAAATGTACTCATCATCTTGCCCATGTAATTGTAGCCCCTCTGTACAGTATTTTCACAATTAAAAAAAAGAAAAAAAAAGGACAGGAATCAGCACAAGGATAAAGGTGAGTGGAGAGTGAATGAAGGTAAATATAGTCAAAGTATATTATATATATGTATGAACAGAACAATAAAATTTGTTGGAATTATTTTAAGAAAGACTAAAGGAATAAAAGAGAACTAAGGTATGCTAGCTAATTAATGTCTTAATTTAATGTATACAACTAATGTAATGCACAATTAACCCCTGTATAGTTGATGCATGTTAATAAAAATGTAAAAAAATAGTATTAAGAAAAACTTATTAAGTATGATCTTCAATAAGCTAAAAGTCCATGTTTTCATATGAAGATAATATAAACACATACAGAAGACTCTATTCAACTAATTCATTAATGAAGTCAGCAGAAAGATACTAAAACCTATTTCTTTAAGAAGCTAATTATGTATAGGAAAGTTAACAAAGAAGTGTTAAGACTGAAAAATACAAAATGTTATTATTCTTTTTTTACTTTTTCTTTTTTCTTTGCCAGATCTGGAGGTTGAACTCAGAGCCTGGGCACTGTCCCTGAAATGGTATTTCTTTCTTTCTCTTCTCTCTCTGTGTGTGTGTGTGTGTGTGTGTGTGTGTGTGTGTGTGTGTATGTGTGTGTGTGTGTGTGTGTGTGTGTGTGTGTGTGTGTGTGTGTGTGTGTGCATGCATGCCAGCGGCTTTCCTTTTTTTGTGCCTGGAACTTCAAAATGGTATGCTGTCCCTGAGCTCTTTTGCTCAAGGCTAGCACTCTATTACTTGAGCCACAGCTCCATTACCAGGTTTTTGATGGTTAATGCAAAGTAAGATTTCATATGGACTTTCCTTCTCAGCTACTAGCTTTAAACTGTAATCCTCAGATCTCAGCCTCCAGAGTAGCTAGGATTCCAGGTGTAAGCCACCAGTGCTGGGTAATACTGTTTTAATAGGCTATACACACACACACACACACACACACACACACACACACACACACACACACACACACACACACACACACACATACACACACACACACGTGTATATATATATATATATTCACTACACAGAAATCTGTAAATATGTGTGTAATTTCACTATGCCTGGGACTTTCAATTAATGAACTGTAAGTTGAATTAGATTTTCCTAAATAATCTTTGGGTGCCCCATTCCTCAATATGACTTTTTTTTCCCAATATGACTTTATAAAGATATTCCGTACCATACCTCTTTACTTTCAGGGTTTGGCACAATTCTATATTTCAATTAATGCACATAAAATTAGTTTTAAAAACAAAAGCAGATTTTTAAAGAGTTATTGTTATGGGATTTGTATTTGCAGACTTTTTAAAAAAGAGCAAAACCCCAGTGGACTATTAAGCAAAGAGAAGTAGCTTTGGGTTGGAAATGTGGCTTAGTGGTAGAGTGCTTGCCTAGCATGCATGAAGCCTTGGGTTTGTTTCCTCAGTACCACATACACAGAAAAAGCCAGAAGTGGCACTGTGGCTCAAGTGGTAGAGTGCTAGCCTTGAGCAAAAAAAGCTAAGGGACAGTGTCCAGGCCCTGAGTTCAAGCCCCAGGACTGGCAAAACAAACAAGCAAACAAATGATTCTGATTCAGCTCTAGGTTCTCTCATTTTCTAATGTGCTTCCATAAAAATTATTTGTCCTAGTTGAGCCCAAGACACATTATTTGTGAAATGATAATTATGTGTAACAATAATCTCTTTCTGTACTTTACAATATTGTACTAATGTACATGAAATGAAGTTTATGAAAATATTCTCTTGTATATTAATGACCATACAAAGTAATGGATGTTTTTTGAAATGCCAGTCCTTGGGCTTGAATTCAGGAACTGGGTGCTATATTTAAGCATTATTGTTCAAGGCTATTGCTCTACCACTTGAGCCACAGCTCCACTTCTGGCTTTTTGCTAGTTAATTGGACATAGGAGTCTCATAGACTTTCCTGCCCAATCTGACTTGGAACCACGATCCTCTGATCTCAGCTTCCCAAGTAGCTAGAATTTCAGATGTAATCCACCATTGTCTGGCAATAAATTGATTTTTAATGGTGCAGAGTAATATGTGCTATGGAGCCACAAGTCAATTTTGTAAGGTAAGTTAAATATTCTAGGTTTAATTAGGTAGCCAATAAAGGGAATAGCACACACTATTCAGGCAGGAAAAAGAGTTTATTTACTAAACTGCTGCCCCTCCGTGCATGGTGGAGAGGCATGGCCAAAGGTGGCAGGCTGAGGTCTGACCTGGGTTTAAGTAGGGAAGGGGAGGGGAAAAGGTGTGGCCAGGTGAGGAAAAGGGTGACCACACTGGATGCAGATGTGACCTCAGGGCCTGGGACCCTCCCCTGGTCCTATGGAAGTGTGACCATGGGTGGCCCAGGATGTGACCTCCAGGTATGCCAGTTACCTAGGTGACACAGGAACTGGGAGGAGAGTTAGCCAAGAGGAGGGAGGAGCCTGCCTCCCCTTTCCAGGGTGAACCTTACAAATTTAATGACAACTTTAGTTCCTACAGGAAGGAATGATGCATAAGAAATTTCCCAACTTATTCTGGTGTCAGTTGCTCATGCTTGTAATCCTAGCTACTCTTCATATGAGACCTGGAGGATCACAATTGCAAGTTAGCCCATTTTCTTCACGTGGAAAGCAAGAAAGCTTAGGCAGTGTACAAGAACCTGAGTTCATGTCCCAGTACCAGCACATAAAAAGAAATTTTCTGCTTAAAAATATAAACTGTGGCTGGGAGCTGGCTCACAACTGTAATCCTAGCTACTCAGGAGGCTGACATCTGAGGATTGTGGTTCGAAGCCAGCTGAACAGGAAAGTCAATGAGACTCTTATCCCTAATAAACTACTCAGAAAAAGCCACAAGTGCCACTGGGGCCCAAGTGGTAGAGCGCTAACTTTGAGCACAAAAAGGCTCAGGAACAGAGAGTAATCCTTGAGTTTAAACTCCATGACTGGCAAAAAAAGACAAAATGTATAGGAAGTGGTAGAGTCCTCGCCTTCAGCTGAAGAGCTGAGGGATAATGCCCAAGCCCAGAGTTCAAGTCCCACGACTGAAAAAAAAAAAAAGACAAAAATGTATATATGGTAGAAAAGTCAGATTTTTATTCCTCTCATACTGTCTCAATATTACTTCTTAGCCAAACTCATCTCTACATGATGAGAACTCTAATTGCGCGTACTTCTAGCATAATTATGTACAGGCTCATCCTGTGTTATTTGATCCACATGTATTCCCTTGAATTTTGAAGCCACAATTTAATCTCGTACAATTGAAAAAGAAATACCAAACATTACATTCGTGACATAAACCCTTCGGAGCATTTAAAACACATTAAGGAGCAGATGAACAATTTGAGAGAAATTTAAGAATTGACAGTATTGGGGGAGGGATGAAGGCTCAGTAGTGGGAACATCTCAGGGCCAGACAGTGTTCATAAAGATTTGATTCCAAGCTACAATTGGAGATAGGACAAGTAATAGTTTCTTGTTGCAGCTTCCTTCCCACCCCCCCCCCCCCCCCAACCTCTTTCCCTTCAAATCTTTGTCCTTGAGACTCTGGTCTTTTAAGTCATCATACAACCCATTGACCTCTGATAACTTCGTTTAGATTAGAGTTATCTTTGATATTTCATCAATATCTCAAGTTTGATTACAGTAAACAACAGTTACTATAACGACCGAGTTAAATTTGGCCCTCAGTAATTTAGAATATAATAGAAAACTTGGTTGCTGTTTTCTAGCTGGGAAACAACCATTTGTTATTCTTTTTTTTTTTTTTGACCAGTCATGGGGCTTGAACTCATAGCTTGAACTCAGGGCCTGGGCACTGTCCCTGAGCTTGTTCACTCAAGACTAGCACTCTACCACTTTGAGCCACAGTGCCACTTCCAGCTTTTTCTGTTTATGTGGTACTGAAGAATTGAACCCAGGACTTCATGCACGCTAGGCAAGCGCTCTAACACTAAGCAACATTCCCATCCCCCCATTTGTTATTCTTACACATTGAAGGATGATATTTTCTTGCCCACAAAGGAAACAACAACTGAATGAGGGAGTTTATTCTAGCCCAAAACTGTTGTAAATTAATCTGTAACCTCACAAAATAGGGTGTACCAACTCATTGTAATGAAGAGGAATCCTGGGAAGAACTACTAGAGGATTTGAGGGAAGAGTAGAATGTTGGTGAAATCCAAATAAAGCAGTGTATTTAAAGATAAAACAGAGGTGGCCGGGCACTGGTGGCTCACGCCTGTAATCCTAGCTACTCAGGAGGCTGAGATCTGAGGATCATCGTTCAAAGCCAGCCTGGGCAGGAGAGACCGTGAGACTCCTATCTCCAATAAACCACCAGAAAACCGGAAGTGGCGCTGTAGCTCAAGTGGTAGAGCACTCGCCTTGAGCTGAAGAGCTGAGGGACAGTGCCCAGGCCCAGAGTTCAAGCCCCACGACCGACAAAAAAAAAAAAAAAAGATAAACCAGAGTTATGCATAAAGGATTGTACTTTAGAGTAGACTAAAGATCCTGTTGCCTCAGAAAAAATAAAGGTATTGGAGATGTGGAATGTTATATTCAGAAACCCTTTACTGTACCTTAGAAATAAGGGCTATTTCTCTGGGTCCTAATGATTTACTCCTTCTTGCAGTATTGCTATACTTCAAACAGTAATGTTTCCTATAGTCTATAATTCTTAGAGAAAGTAGTAGTAACTCACAGAAAGGGCATGATATTGTGATTGGAAATACATGGTGCTAAACCTCAGATTGAGAATCTGTGCCACTTATCCTCAATTCTTTTTGCCTTGTGAGAAAACTCAAGCAAGACTCAAAGCATAAAGAAAATAAGAAGAGTATTAAAAAAAGAAAATGAGATGTAACACAAGTCATCAGCAGGTTCAAGATGGCTCCAGAGCCTCAAATCTTTTGTCCAGTAGGGATTTAAGAATCAAGGATAGGGGCTGGGAAGTTGGCTCAGTGGTAGAGTGCTTGCCTTGCATGCATGAGGCCCTGGGTTCAATTCCCCAGCACCACATAAGCAAAAAGAAAAAAGCCGGAAGTGGCACTGTGGCTCAAGTGTAGAGCGTTAGCCTTGAGCTGAAGAGCTGAGGGACAGCGCCCAGGCCCAGAGTTCAGGCCCCACGACCAGACCCCCACCCCCCCAAAAAAAAGAATCAAGGATAAGTGTGGAACATTTCCTCAAATGTACATCTGTACATGCCCAGATTTGTTGGGACCCTGTGCTCAGATTATTTATAGTTTTGAAGAGTCTGAAACTGAGGTCTCAGCCCCATAGTTACTGTAGGGTCGTTCTCACTTTTTGTGCAGATGCACTGGAGAGTGGGCTGTGCTGGCTCAATGTACACTCTGGTTATCTAGACCTGAAGCCAGCTAGTTTCTCTTAAGAAACTTATCAATATCTTTATTAGGCCCCCTTTAAATGGGATTTATTTGATCAGGCATTGGTAACTTCCCATATTTGTTTGAAAGCCAGGAAGGTCAAGTCTTGTGGCAGATGTGATCTTACCAGAGACTCTGGTAGCAATGCCCATAGTCCTGACAAAAAGAGACTCCATATTTGCTGCCTGCCTCATTATGGCACTTTACAGTTGCAACATCTCTCTCTCTCTCTCTCTCTCTCTCTCTCTCTCTCTCTCTCTCTCTCTCTCTCTCTCTCTCTCTCTCTCTCTCTCTCTCTCTCTCTCTCTCTTTCTCTCTCTCTCTCTCTTGCCAGACCTGGGGCTTGAACTCAGGGCTTGGGCACTGTCCCTGAGCTTCTTTTGCTCAAGGCTAGCACTCTACCATTTGAGCCACAGCATCATTTCTGGCTTTTTCTGTGTATGTGGTAGAGGAATGGAACCTAGGGCTTCATGCATGCTAGGCAAACACTCTACCACTAAGCCACATTCCCAGCCCTGATGCAACATATTTTTAAAGAAATATTTTTTTCTGTCATATTTTAGCTTGTTTTATCTGTTATTTCATGTATGAATGACAAATGAAACTCACATATGAATTTCCTATATGAATGGCAACTGCAGAATCCTATAACTGAAATGAATTTTTACTTCATTTAATTATTTGGACAGTTTCATTCCAGAAGGTGGAAATAGTGCTTGACTTTCAGTGATTATTTTTCTCCAATTTGGACCTTAAGCTCTATACCTTCCCTTTCTGGACAGAATGATGGACTCTTGTGATTTCTGGTCTCAGTATAAGGATTATGGGGCCTTCAAACAAATACACATTTTTTTCTGAAGGGAAGATATGTGCAATCAGCATGCTGATGGAGACAAATGAGGGTCAAGGACTTAGTTAAGAGTGGGATAATGCCTTAAGTTGTAATTAGTTCTAGGTGGTAGTAAACAAGTGGTGGGGGTGCACTCAGCTGTCTGCCTTGAAACACACAACAAATAAAAGTTTTTCACTAAGAAACAGCTTTTAGGGGCCTTGGTTGTCTACACTTTGAGAGTATTGCAGATTTGTAATTGAATACAAATGTTTGCACCAGTGTTTATGAATAACACAACAAAATCACCTAGAAAACATTTCTCACCTACCTACTCCTGCCCTTCCTCATAATCTATCCTGAAGGCAGGCCCCTGGTTAAGGTAAGCTGATTAAGAGAAATGAACAATTTCAGAATTGCAAACATGTCTAAAAGAGTTTGATTTTTATCTCTTTAATTATAACTCTTGAATGCTTTAATATTGAATTTGTAAATCCATGATGCTTTCCATTTTCCATTAGCTTTTAAAAATCTTTGAAATGAGCAAAGTGCCATAAGCTTATGCCGGTAATTCTAGCTAGTCAGGAGGCAGAGATCTGAGAATAGTGGTTCAAATGCAACCCCGGCAGGAAAGTCTGAGACTCTTATTTCCAATTAACCACTAAAAAGCCAGAGGTGGTGCTGTAGCTCAAGTGATAGGGTGCTGTTGAGCAAAAGAGTTCAGGGACAGTACCCAGGCCCTGAATTCAAGCCCCAGGACTGGCACAATAAAAGCAACCAAAAAATGCTAATATGCAGCAAAGTATGTAGTGACTATTCTGAATAGACATGCTACAGAACACACACACACACACACACACACACACACACACACACACACACACACACACACACACAATCTTTGAAATGCATTTCTGTATAGAAATATATTTTAAATGTTGGTGAGTTTTTCAGCTAGTCCATGAGCCTGACTTATCACATTAAGTGCTTGAAATAATGTGTTGCTGCAATGGGGAAATAATACTAACCCAAAGTCCCCAGATACATACCACACATACAAAAAACGTTCTTTATTCTGAATTTGGGTGCTTGAGGAAAAGCAGGTTTAATTAAGGAGAATGAAAGAAGCCTGAGATACTATCACTGAAGGTTTTATAAGTGTTCTTCTGGTCACATTCATGTGGATTACAATAGATAATGTCTAATTTTATTTCATATATATTTTTAAACCATTTCTCATAATACTTCTTATTTATGTTATTCAGGTTTTTAAATAACCCATGATTGTAACAATAGAAGGAAAGGGAAGGAAAGATTTTTCTCAAGACAGTAAATAAGCATGATTTGAAGATAAAATTTTAAACCTAAAAAAATATGTTTTTTGAGGGCTGGGAGTCAAATGCTTGCCTAGCATGCATGAAGTCCTGGGTTAAATTCCTCAGTACCACATAAACAGAAAAAGCTTGAAGTAGTGCTGTGGCTCAAGTATTACAGTGCTACCTTTGACCAAAAGAAGATCAGGGACAGTGCCCAGACCCTGAGTTTAAGCCTCAGGACTGGCAAAAAACACCAAAAAATCCCCCCAAAAAACCCTTTTTTTATTTGTCTGGCTTTTTTGCAGTCTTTGCATGCTACCATATCTAATGTTTAACTATCATGTATGACCTAACATGTTCTCTTTATAGTCCTTATTTTGTTTTCCTTCCAGTAATATTTGGGAGGTTGGGGTAATATCATTTTGTGTGACTACAAAGAAGGATAGCTGTGTCTCATAGCCCAGAGGAGTCCAGTCTGGGAGGGAAGAAGAGCAGAGAGGAGCAACCAGGTGTCCAAACCATATCGTTCAGAGTTTGAAACTGGAGAAACTGTTATTGTGCTTGTGTGTGTATGTGTGTATTTATATGTGTATGCCAGTCCTAGGGTTTGAATTCAGGATCAGAACATGGTTCCTGGCCTTTTTTTTCCCTCAGGTCTAACACTCTACTACTTGAGCCATAGCTCCACTTCTGGTTTTCTGGTGCTTAATTGCAGATAAGAGTCTCACAGACTTTCCTGCTCTGGCTGGCTTTGAACCATGACCTCATATCTCAGCCTCCTGAGTAGCTAGGATTAAAGGCATGAGCCACTGTTGCCCTGCAAAGACAGTGTTTTTAATTTAATTTAATTAATTAATTTATTTAACAGTCCTGGGGCTTGTACTCAGGGCCTGGGCTCTGTCCCTGAGCCTCTCTCTGCTCAAGGCTAATGCTCTACCACTTCAGCCACAATACCACTTCCAGCTAAGAGTCTGTTTTTAAGCACTAGTCTAGATGGCTAAAAGGGATTCATGTGGATGCAGAGGCAAGGACTTGCATGAGGTGGGATTCATTGACCCATGCAATAAAAGATGGAAGGGAAAATGACATATGCATTATCATGTATGTCATTTGTGTGGAGGGTAAGAATATGAGAGTGGGTTTACTTGTCCCAAGGGTATTACGTTATCAGACTAGTCCTGCTGCTTTCCACAGTGTGTGGGAGGGAAAATAACATCATATAAATAAAATTTATGAACTAGATACTTGCAATACATGAGTCTGGGTAATTTATAGTACATCTGGCAAGAAAGTAGGATCTCTAAGAAAATGTCCTGCAAATGGTACTGGTGTGGGGTTAAGCAAAGAGTATATACTTTCTTCTGTCCTGTCTAGTAATATTTCACTATAATATAATCAGACAAGAACTACTTGTCTCAGATACCTCTACATAATAATTTCTGAAAAAATTCTTTGATTTGGGACTTTACACAAGCAATAAGATAATTCAGAATAGGCCCTTGAGTTCCCTTGACTGAGAGTTAGCTGCAATTTATTCTAAAAGCTAAAATGATATAATTATTGTATTATAAATATATCCATGGGAGTTTTGAAACAGACTTCTAGCTCTTCTTTACCAAGGACATGGTGATAATCTAAGCATGTGCAATTAGGAGAATAATGCTTGTGTGGTTCAACCTGGAACTTTTCACCCTGATCCTGCCAAAGTTCTTTTACATGTCCCTGGATTTCATGGTGCTCAATGATTTGCGCTTGAGTTCTTCAGATAATTTGTGGATCATCTCTGTTAGATTTTGCGTGGACTTCCCAGAGTTCCCTGTATACCTGTGCGTATGAGCACATGTGTGCATGTGTACCTGTGCATGCTGTGCCTTGAACTCAGGGCATCAGATTATTGTTCAGTTTTCATGTTTATGGCTGCTTTCTACCATTTGAGCCATGCCTCCAATCTAGCAGGCATTTTGCTGGTTAATTGGAGATGGATTCTACCAGACATTTTGCCCTGGTGGACTCTAAACTTTGATTATCCAGGTGTCAGCTTCCTGAGTAGCAGGATTACGGCCATAAACTACTGGTGCCTGACTTAAATTTTTTGTTTGTTTGTTCTCTGTTGATCATGAGGCTTGAACTCAGGGCCTGGGCACTGTCCCCGGGATCTTTTGCTAACGGCTAGCCCTTTGCCACTTTGAGCCACAGAACTACTTCCGGTTTTCTGGTGGTTAATTGGAGATAAGACTCTCACTGACTTTCCTGCCCAGGCTAGCTTTGAACCAGATCCTCAAATCTCAGCCCAGTTATATCTTTTCTGTAAAATCTGGTTGTCTTCTTTCTTTCTTCTTTTTTTTGGGGGGGGGGGGTCCAGTCGTGGGGCCTGAACTCTGGGCCTGGGCGCTGTCCCTCAGCTCTTCAGCTCAAGGCTAACGCTCTACCACTTGAGCGCCACTTCTGGCTTTTTTCTTTTTGCTTATGTGGTGCTGAGGAACTAACCCAGGGCCTCAGGCATGCAAGGCAAGCGCTCTACCACTGAGCCACCTTCCCAGCCCCTGGTTGTCTTCTTTCTTTGTCAACCAGTCAACTAGATCTGGTCATTATTTTCGGTCTCTGTAGCTTTTTATCTAAACTGAATATGCCTTCCTGACTAAGTTTCTCTTTAAGAGGGTTCTTTTATATTTCCTTTTAAAATAGAATGATAGGGGTATCAAATGTGATTTTTGCTTATTTTATTAATTCTCTGTTGGGTAGGAAGTATCACTTTCTGATAAGGATTGTAGAGATAAAAAGGGACGATCCCTTTTCTGCCCATAATAAACTGCCATATCTGACACTGACTTATCAAAAGATAGGTTAATAATAGTAAAGCTTAACAAATTTATTTGATCATAGTTTTATATCACATGAATCCTTTAGACAGAAAGATTCCCAAATACCCAAAATGAGCTTTCCATTTTTATATTTTGAGTTGATGGAGTATTGACAGCCCTGTAGAAATATGATTAGGTAAAAGTAAGCTTATAGTAAATGATTGAGTAAAAGTAAGGCAGTGAGGGAGAGCACACAAATAGGTCTGTTTAGATTATAACCTCTGTAAACAGCATTTTTCAGAGATTCTTACAGGTAAGGACCTCATAAAATGGAGGCATTAGAATATTACCAGACAAAGTAGGTCAGAATTGATATATGGACAGCTCTAAGACAGAAAAGAAAGTAGGGGAAGATTGCAGTCATAATTCATGCTTTATAGTATGATTGGGGAAAGGAAGTTCTAGTTTGTATAATGTACTTTGGGAGAACCAGGTGACATAGCAGATGGGAAGAGAAGAAAATGATCAGAAAGTAAGTTTTCTTCTAAGATACTCACTTTGGGCATCCTTTTTGGAACCCTAACAGGATTATGGCTTATGGGTTTCTTCTTTTTTTCACTGACCTTCTTCTGCAAAGTATTGAGGAGCCTGAGGCCTGGGTGACTTCACCTTGAGCTAGTAACCATCTTGTGAGGTATGAGTTATGCAGCTGACCATGAGCCCGACCTGGGAATGAACAGAAAAAAAACAATTCCCGGGCGACTAGGGACTAAACAATCCTTGGGAAAACCACAGGCAGGTGCTGGAGGGCATGTTGACCCAGTAGTCAGACCACAGATGGTGTTTGTTTGAGAAAGGAACCCTGCAGTTCACCATGGATCTCCTTGAGACTCCCTTGTGGTTGGAGCCAACCAGTTTAAAGTATGTCAGCCCTCTGATTTAACCAACAACCTGTTTCTGGTCCTTTCCCGATTTGTAGTGTGCCAATTATACCATAGAATTGTTTTATGACTTTCCTGAGATGTGTAGTGATATGTTACAAGATGCTATGATGTATACAAAGTCCCTGCCTCCCTAAAAAGTGTATAAAAAGTGCTGTAACCCTGGGCTCAGGGCCTCTTAGCGTAACCTGTTACCTGGTGCGTGGAGGACCAAGCTCGAGCTTGCAATAAACAACTCTTGCTGTTTACATTGATCTTGGTCTCTGGTGGTCTTCGGGGGGATCTTGAGTCCGAGTACAACAGTATCACTAAGTAATTTTCACTGTAGTATTGAATGAAACACTGGGTTATTTATACTGATATTTATCCTGATTTGTACATTTGTGTATAAAACGAATTCTTCAGAGTATAATAGTGTCAGGAGTTTGTAATACATCCTTTTCTCATAACTCAAATTCTGGCAACAAATGCACTTTCTCAAAAATACAGAGAGAGTTATTTACCTGTATGCCTAGGGAATTAGCTTTAAAACTTAACCCAGAGAAAGTAGATAGTTCACCACAGACCTGGTGGAGAACTGATGGAGATCTGGTAGAGATACTTGGTTTTGAAATGGGGTTTTACTGTTGCCCATGATAGATGTGAACTCCTCGATACAAGCCATCAAGCCCCTGCTCTCAGCTTACTGAGTAAGACCATAGCAAATACTTATATACCTGGATCTCAGGAAAGGAAAACTTTAGTGAGAGTGGGCTTGAAACTTTTGGGCATGCAATCCTAGTTTTGATCTCTTTCTGAAGACTTGTGAAGGTACTTTATCTAGGAAGACTCATCCTCTGGTAGAAAATAATGTCATTTCTAAGACGAGAATTCAGAAACAATGTACACTATACATATACATATACATATATATATATATAATAACTATACAAAGTAGAAATTTAATGAACTTATAGTTTGATATGCCTTAAAGACTACATATGACTTTTGTTTATAGAAAGGTATTTTTACGAAAGCATCCTACTCCTTCCCTTTAACATTTTTGTTCTTACTAAAACCCACAAGATCTTTCTAGACATGCAACCATATGAGTGAATGTTTTCCATTCACTCAAGATCTGTTTTTATGAAGTTTAAAATCAGAGATTAAAATAAAAGTATTTTTAAATAAAGAATTTAAAGCTAGAGTAATGATTACGTCTGTTTAATTTCTTGTGTGTCCACATTCTCCTGTCATAAGGGCTGGGAATTCTTCCAGGAAGAGGAAAATGTTTAAGTGTTTTGTATTCCATTTCAACAGTTAATTAGCCTACAGATATTTGAACAATATAAGGGATCAAATTAGTACGATATTTGGCAAGAAGACAACGTTTACATGTGTATAGATAGAGCTGAGAGGTGTGATGGACAGTTTACCACCATGTGAAAATGGATTCATTTTTCTTTGTAACAAATCATGTTCATTAAGATTTCATGAGATATGTGATATTTGAAGGAACATAGTTAAATAGATTTATTGAAGGAAATATTATGGAGAGTTTTATGTGCTTCTTGTTTAAAGGGTATTGAGTTACTAGTGGATTTCCTAGAAAAGGAAGAGACAAAAGTGAACAAATAATGCTCCAATTTCATTTGTAATTAAGCTTACATTCAATTCTCCAGGTTATCAGGTAATTCTGGAAGTCAATAGAAAAATAAATTAGTTCTTATTAGCACATATTACTTATCTAAACTAAGGGTTTCTATTGTGTTATTTTCATGCATGAACATAATGCAGTTTGATCATATTCTCTCCTCAGCTCCCCATACTGTCTAAAACTTTCTTGAAATATTTTAAAATCAATTTTTCTGCAATTTTCTTTTTGGTCAGTCATGGGGCTTGAACACTGAGCCTGGGCACTATCCTTCAGTTCTTCAGCTCAAGGTGAGCCACAGCACCACTTCCGGTTTTTGAGCAGTTTTTGGAGATAAGAGTCTCATGGAGTTTCCTGCCTGGGCTGGATTTGAACCGCAATCCTCAGATCTAAGTCTCCTGAGTAGCTAGGGTTACAGGTGTGAGCCATCAACGCTCGGCTTCTCTGCAAACTTTTATATATGTATGCAACGTACTTTGATCATATTATTACCCCCTTCACTCTTCTTCCTCCTTTTACCTTCTGGGGTCTCAATAGTTTTGATTTTCTGTCCACATCCTTTCTTTTTGGATCTAGATTCTGCATATGAAAGAAATCATGCAATATTTTTTTCAGACTCTGATTTATTTTCATTAACATGATGATCTCCAATTCCTTCCATTTTCCTGAAAATGACATCATTTCATCATTTTTTTATGGTTGACTACCACAATGGGATATCCCATTGTGTATGTATGCCACATTTTTTTTTATTGTGAAAATACTGTACAGAGGGGGTTACAATTACATGGGCAAGGTAATGATTACATTTCTTTTTTAATTTTAATTTTAATTTTAATTTTTTGTGAACATACTGTACAGAGGGGTTACAATTACATGGGCAAGATATTGAGTACATTTCTTATCAAGCATTGCAGCCTCCTCCTTTGTTTACCCTTCACATTCCTTCCCAGCCTCCCCCCCAAGAGTACATTTCTCATCAAACATTGTTGTCTCCTCCTTTGTTTCCCCTTCCCATCCTTTCCTATATCCATTTTCCCCCTGCCACACACCTCTGCCACACACCTCTTCCTCCCCTAACCCGCCCCCCCCTCCGCCAAAGTTGTAAAGTTCGTTTTTTAACATAATATCTCGTACATCTCATTGTTGCATAGGGTCCACCTGTATCCCTAGTTAAACAATTTGTTTTTTTTCCCCTTCCCCTCCACAAAGTATACCAACATCAAACACAGTAAAAACAGGGGTTATATTGTGGGGGGAGGGATATACAAAGCAACAAAGAAATCATCTTATAAATGTGTTAGAAACAATCGCAAGAAAGAAAAAAACATCTTGGGGTTCGTTTCGCCTAACATCAACTTATCTGACCATTTCTGCTTGTCTCAGACATATACTAGTTATTGCAAATAAAGGAAACCTTGGGACCTATGTTTCTTTGGGCCTGGCTTACTTCACTTAATAGAATTTTTCCAAGTCTTTCCATTTCCTAACAAATGGGGCAATGTCATTCTTTCTGATGGAGGCATAGAATTCCATTGTGTATATATACCACATTTTCTTGATCCATTCATCTACTGAAGGGCATCTGGGTTGGTTCCATATCTTAGCTTTGGTAAATAATGCTGCAATAAACATAGTTGTGCTGGTAGCTTTAGTATGGTCTTGTTTGTGATCATTTGGGTAAATCCCCAAAAATGGGATTGCTGGGTCAGAGGGGAGCTCTATGTGGAGTCTTTTGAGGAACCTCCATACTACTTTCCAAAGTGGCTGAACAAGTTTACACTCCCACCAACAATGCAGTAAGGTTCCCTTCTGTCCACATCCCCTCCAGCATCTGTTGTTATTAGAGTTCTTGATTATAGCCATTCTAACTGGGGTGAGGTGGTATCTCAATGTTGTTTTGATTTGCATTTCTTTTATGGCTAGGGAGGTTGAGCATTTCTTCATGTGTCTATTGGCCATCCTTCTTTCCTCTTCGGAGAAGTTTCTCTTTAAGTCTTTAGCCCACTGATTTATTGGGCAGTTGTTTCTTTGAGAATTAATCCATTTGTTGATGGATAGGCACCTAGGCTGATTCCATATCATGGCTATTATGAACAATGCTGTGACAAAAATACAGATGTCTCTATTATAGGCTGACTTACATTCATCTGGAATAAATAAGTAGGGGTATGTGCCTACAAGTTCATAGCACGATTGTATGGTAGTTCAGTTTTCAGGGTTTTGTGTTTTTGTTTTTTGTTTTTCATTTTTGTTTTTCTGAACATAGGGCTTAAACTCTGGGCATGCATGCTGTCTCTCAATTCTTCAGCTCATGTCTAGTGATCTACCACTTGAGCCACAGCACCATTTCCATTTTTCTAGTGGTTTATTAGAGATAATAATCTCATGGCCTTCCAAAGAAACATAGGTCCCATGGTTTCCCTTATTTGCAATATCTAGTATGAGTCAAGCGGAAAAGGTCAGATAATGTGATGTTAGGAAAATGAACCCTTAGATATGTATTTTAATGTTTTTTTTCTTTCATGCATGTGTTTCTAACGCATTTATAGGATTATTTCTTTGTTGCTTTGTATGTCCCTCCCCCACAGTATAACCCCTGCTTTCACTATATCACTATATTTGATGTCAGTATAACTTCTGGAGGAGATGGGGAAAAACAAGTCGTTTAAGGATACAGGTGGACCTCTTGCAACAATGAGAAGTACAAGTTGTCATGTCGAAAATGACATTAACGAATTAAGTGGGGGGAGAGGGGGGAGGCTGGGAAGGGATGTGAAGGGTAAACAAAGGAGGAGGCTGCAATGTTTGGTAAGAAATGTATGCATTGCCGGGCGCTGGTGGCTCACGCCTGTAATCCTAGCTACTCAGGAGGCTGAGATCTGAGGATTGCGGTTCAAAGCCAGCCCGGGCAGGAGAGACCGTGAGACTCCTATCTCCAATAAACCACCAGAAAACCGGAAGTGGCGCTGTAGCGCAAGTGGTAGAGCGCTCTCCTTGAGCTGAAGAGCTGAGGGACAGCGCCCAGGCCCAGAGTTCAAGCCCCACGACCGACAAAAAAAAAAAAAAGAAGAAATGTATGCATTATCCTGCCCATGTAATTGTAACCCATCTGTACAGTATGTTCACAAATAAAATAAAATACAATAAAAAGAATCTCATGGCCTTCCCTGCCCTGGATGGCTTTGAACGGTGATCCTCAGGTCTTAGCCCCCTTAGTAGCTAGGAATACAGGTGTGAGCCACTGGTGCCCAGCAATGTTTTCAGCTTTTTGAATAATCTTTTTTTTTTAGTACCAGTCCTGGGGCTTGAACTCAGAGCCTGAGTGCTGTCCCTAAGTTAATTTGCTCAAGGCTGATGCTCTACCACTTGAGCCATAGCTCCATTTCCGGCTTTTTTAGGGTAGTTAATTGGAGATAAGAGTCTCCTGGGATTTTCTGCCTGGGCTGTATGGGAACATTAGCCCTCAGATCTCAGCCTCATGAGTAACTAGGACTAAACATGTGAGTCACAGGTGCCTGGTGAAAAACCTTAATATTTATCTCCACAGTGTCTGTTCTAAGTTACATTCCTACATCAGTGTATAAATGTTCCTTCCCCTGACCACGTATTTGGTAGCATTTCTTGCTTGTTTTCTTCATGATAACCATTCTGACTAGAGTAAGATGGAATCACAATGTCATTTTGATTTGCATTTGCTTTATGGCTAAGAATGTCAAAAACATTTCTTCACATATCATAGTCCTTTGTACTTCTTTGGAGAATTATCTGTTCAATTAATTTGCCTACTTATTGATCGGATTATTTGCTCTTTTGTTGCTAAATTTGAGATTCTTATATACTGTGATTATAAATTCTTTGTCATATAAATGGTTGCCAATGACTTTTTCCCATTCTGTAGTGTGCATGATACCACTGAGCCATACCTGCCACACTGTTTTTCTTCTTTTTTTTTTCCTTTTTTTTTCCCCAGGGCTGAGGACCGAACCCAAGGCCTTGCGCGTGCCAGGCGGGCGCCCTTCCACTGGGCTAAACCCCCAGCCCCTCCTGCACTGTTTTTCCCTAAATTTTCCCTAAATTCCCTAAATTTCCATAAATTTTTTATGTTTTTTTTTTGTAAAATGGGGGGTGGGGTGGGGGGATTGGGGGGATATGGAAAGGGATGGTAAAGGGAAACAAAGGAGGAGGCAACAATACTTGATAAGAAATGTGCTCATTACCTTGCTTATGTAATTGTAACCCCTCTGTACAGTATTATCACAATAAAAATAAAAAATGAAAAAAATACTGTACAGAGGAGTTACAGTTACATGAGTAAGGTAATGAGTACACTTCCTATCAATTACTATTACCTCCTCCTTTGTTTTTTCCCTGCCATCCTTTTCCTCCCCACCTCCCCAACTCCCTCCTTTCCTCCCCTCCTCGCCTCCCACTCTGCCCCCTCCCCACTGCCAAAGATGTAAAGTTCATTTTCAACATAGTGCCTTGTACATCTCATAGCTACAATGGGTAAACCTGTATCCTTTTTTTCAGCATTTTATTATTTCCCTTCCCCTCTCCAAATTAGAAAAATATATATACAAGATGCAAGGCACCCGAATCAAATACAGTGAAAACTGGGGTTATACCATAGGGGAAGAACAAACCAAAGAAACAAAAAATCACATACGCCATTTTAAATAGGTTAAAAACAATAGCAAGCAAGAAAAAAAAAACACTTGTGTCCCTATCTTCGGGTTCATTTTGCTTAACATCATTTTATATGACCATATGTACATGGCTTTTGACCTTTTCCACTTGTCCTAGACATATACTAGTTATTGCAAATAAGGGAAACCATGGGACCTATGTTTCTTTGGGCCTGGCTTACTTCACTTAATATAATTTTTTCCAAGTCTTTCCATTTCCTAGCAAATGGGGCAATATCATTCTTTCTGATGGAGGCATAGAATTCCGTTGTGCATATATACCACATTTTGTTGATCCATTCATCTACTGAGGGGCATCTGGGTTGGTTCCTTATCTTAGCTATGGTAAATAAGGCTGCAATAAACATAGTTGTGCTGGTAGCTTTAGTATAGCCTTGTTTGTGATTGTTTGGATAAATGCCCAAAAGTGGAATTGCTGGGTCATAGGGGAGCTCTATGTGGAGTCTTTTGAGGAACCTCCATACTGCTTTCCAAAGTGGCTGAACAAGTTTATACTCCCACCAACAATGCAGTAAGATTCCCTTCTGTCCACATCCCCTCCAGCATCTGTTGTTATTAGAGTTCTTGATTATAGCCATTCTAACTGGGGTGAGGTGGAATCTCAATGGCTTTTTTGTTGTTGTTGGTCGTGGGGCCTGAACTCTGTGCCTGGGCACTGTCCCTCAGCTCTTCAGCTCAAGGTTAGCACTCTACCACTTGAGCCACAGAACCACTTCTGGCTTTTTCTGCTTATGTGGTGCTGAGGAATGGAACCCAGGGCCTCATACATGCAAGGTGAAACCTCTACCACTGAGCCACCTTCCCAGCCCCCTCAATGTTGTTTTGATTTTAATTTTTTTTTTATGGCTAGAGAAGTTGAGCATTTCTTCATGTGTCTATTGGCCATTCTTATTTCCTCTTCAGAGAAGTCTCTCTTTAAGTCTTTAGCCTACTTATTAATCAGGTGGTTGTTTCTTTGAGGATTTGTTGTTAGGGGATTTTTTTTGGGGGGGGGTGTCCAGTCGTGGGGCCTGAACTCTGGGCCTGGGCTCTGTCCTTCAGCTCTTCAGCTCAAGGCTAGCGCTCTACCACTTGAGCCACAGCGCCACTTCCGGCTTTTTTCTTTGTTCATATGTGGTGCTGAGGAATTGAACCCAGGGCCTCAGGCATGCAAGGCAAGTGCTCTACCACTGAGCCTGTTGGGAGATTTTGTAAGCATTATGCCCACCTTTGCCCTGGAGTTTCTGCCATATAGGTCGCCCTTCCCTCTGTCTCTGCCCAGACCCACCTGAACTCCCATCTACCTCACTTCCTGCCCCTAGACCCTGCTGTTACCTAGATAGTGGAGGTCGCCATTTGCTCTCTCTCTTGGAGAAATATGGCTCTTCTAATAAACCTTGTAATAATCTTTTTTTTTTTTTGGTCATGGGGCCTGAACTTTGGGCCTGGGCACTGTCCCTCAGCTCTTCAGCTCAAGGCTAGCGCTGTACCACTTGAGCCACAGTGCCACTTCTGGCTTTTTCTGCTTATGTGGTGCTGAGGAATCGAACCCAGGGCCTCATGCATGCAAGGCAAGCACTCTACCACTGAGCCACTTTCCCAGCATCCCCTTGTAATAATCTTTCTCTTGTGCCTGCCTGCCTCTACGTGGTCCCCTGGGATGTACTGACGGATCCTTTTAATTGTGGCTCTACCTGGATAGGTTCCCAGTGGATTTGCTCTCCCCTCCACTTCAGATAAGGGTCTGACCAGCTTCTCTGAGGCCTAGCCTGAGATCCTACACTCCTATTGACAGAGGACCACCAAGATAACTTTCTACTAACCTAGTGCTCTACCTGCTGTCCAACACTGGCTAATTAACATCTACCTCCAGGTAAGTGAAAAGTCTTAGATTTCATTGTGCAGGCTCCAAGGCTTTGTTGGGGGGCCTCAAGGGCCCCCCAAAAATACTTGGCCAAGTATCTAGCTGATGGCCTCTGTGGCCTAGGGATGCCATGGAGAAATGTGATGATATTTCCCACTGGTTATTTCCCATTTTTTGAGCCAAATTCACTGCCTGGGACACTGGAAGTCAGATTTTGGTTCAACACTTACCATGGAAAAGGACACAAATAAATTTCCTTACAATCAAATTTGGCCCCAAATTTAAAACTTCACTTATGTGAGCTCTTGGACAGGTAAAACTCCCTTTCTTTCTCTCTTTTAATCTCTCCCTTACAACTGAAGATGAAAGTATAGATGAGTTTAAGTTTAAACTTCTCCTCTTCAGCCTCCTTTGTGAGACACCCCCTCCTCTGCGGCAACCCCTCTGTGGCTTCCCCTGCAAGGCACCCTCTCCTCTGGTGCTTCCCCTTTGAGGCACCCCTCCTTTGGGGGCTCCCCTTCGAAGCCCCCTCCCCTGCAATACCTCTCCACTGCCTTTGTATTGGGGGATGGAACCTTAAACTCCATGTGTGCTAGAAGCAATCTTCTAGCACACCTCACTGTCAAAATCTGCAGCTCTCTCTAGCATTGACCATGTGGCAGATGCACCATCTTGGCATCGTGGGAGCTCAGCTGCTATTTTGCACCAACATGATTTCACACTGACTCAACTTGATTCTGTGGCACCCCCCCCCCCCCCCGGCACCTGAGCTGTGGTACCATCATGCTATGCCATGTGCCTGTTCATGTCTTGTCTCCTGTTTACTAAGTTTCTTGTTGTTGGCAAAGTTTTGTGTTTTAAACTGACAACAAGGTTCCTTCATAATTAGGCAAAGTAATTCCAAAAACCTTAAATGGCCAATTTGAAAATCTAAGCATGCTCTATAATCTGTGCACAAACATGTCTGTCTATCTGTCCATATGTAAACGATTATGGTTTCAAGGTTAAAAGAGATGCTATGTGCTAGTACATTAAGAAAATCTGTTAATTTCCTAAAGGTAACTCAGATTGCAGAAAAAAATTGTCCAGTTTAAACCTTTGGCCAAGAGGTAAAGGGTGTAGCCCAGTGTTTCAATGAAGCATTTAAATGCAAATTAAAGTAACTTTAGAAAAAGGGATTAAAAATGGCATCCCCCTTTGTGAAAATTTGGGAAGTTGTGGGGAGTGGCTGGCCTCCCAGACAAAGTTTAAAATTAAAATTATCTTAAAGGTTTCTTTAAAGTTCAAAAAGATAAATTAGGATTACCAAAATGATTGTTTAATAAAATCATCTGTTAAGTAAAAAAGTTTGTAGACCTGAGATTATGTCCCTATTGAGATCTGTCTAAGGCTCACACATGTAGGCATTGTTGGGACCAGTAGAAATCAGGTTCCTCAGCCAGCCAGAAAAATGCTTTTACAAATCAGTGTTAAACAGGCCTGCACATTTGTTAAAAGTTAAATGTTGTATAAAAAAACTCTGGCAACTAATTGTTTTTTTAAATTTTTATTTTTATTTTTATTGTGAAAATACTGTACAGAGGGGTTACAATTACATGGGCAAGATAATGAGTACATTTCTTATCAAGCATTGTAGCCTCCTCCTTTGTTTCCCCTTCCCATCCCTTCCGATCCTCCTCCCCCACCCGATTCTCCCCGCCCCCCCCCCCCACCAAAGTTGTAAAGTTCGTTTTCCACTTAACAACTTGTTGCAACGGGTCCACCTGTATCCTTATTTAAACAAGTTGTTTTTCCCCTTCCCCTCCACAAATTATACCGACATCAAATACAGTGAAAGCAGGGGTTATACTGTGAGGGAGGGACATACAAAGCAACAAAGAGATAATCTTATAAATGCGTTAGAAACAAACACATGAAAGAAAAAAAACATTTGAATACATATCTTAGGGTTCATTTCCCTAACATCACCTTATCTGACCTTTTCTGCTTGACTCAGACATATACTAGATATTGCAGATAAGGGAAACCATGTTTCTTTGGGCTTGGCTTACTTCACTTAATATAATTTTTTCCAAGCCTTTCCATTTCCTAACAAATGGGGCAATGTCATTCTTTCTGATGGAGGCATAGAATTCCATTGTGTATATATACCACATTTTCTTGATCCATTCATCTACTGAGGGGCATCTGGGTTGGTTCCATATCTTAGCTTTGGTAAATAATGCTGCAATAAACATAGTTGTGCTGATAGCTTTAGTATGGTCTTGTTTGTGATCATTTGGGTAAATCCCCAAAAGTGGGATTGCTGGGTCAGAGGGGAGCTCTATGTGGAGTCTTTTGAAGAACCTCCATACTGCTTTCCAAAGTGGTTGAACAAGTTTACACTCCCACCAACAATGAAGTAAGGTTCCCTTCTATCCACAATCCCCTCCAGCATCTGTTGTTATTAGAGTTCTTGATTATAGCCATTCTAACTGGGGTGAGGTGGTATCTTAATGTTGTTTTGATTTGCATTTCTTTTATGGCTAGGGAGGTTGAACATTTCTTCATGTGTCTATTGGCCATCCTTTCCTCTTCAGAGAAGTTTCTCTTTAAGTCTTTAGCCCACTTATTTATTGGGCAGTTGTTTCTTTGAGGATTTGTTGTTGGGGGATTTAATTTTTTGAGTTCCAAGTATATTTTAGACATGAGACCCTTGTCTGTTGTATGGTTAGTGAAGATCTTCTCCCAATCCGTGGGCTTTCTATTGATCTTGCTAGCTATATCCTTTGCCATGCAGAAGCTCTGCAACTTCATGCAATCCCATTTGTCCAACCTTTCTTTGATTTGTTGTGTTTCTGGGTCTCTATTAAGAAAATTTTGGCCTGCTCCAAGGAGACCTAGAGTTTCTCCTATTCCATCCTTTAATGTTTTCAGAGTGTCTGCTTTGACTCTGAGGTCTTTGATCCATTTGGAGTTGATTCTGGTGCAGGGTGATATATAAGGATCTAGCTTTAGTTTTCTACAAGTAGTTAACCAATTTTGCCAGCACCATTTACTGAAGACGCTGTCTTTCTTCCATTCTATTTTTTTTAGCTCCCTTATTGAAGATTAGATGGCTATAGGTTTGTAGGTTCATTTCTGGGTTTTCAATTCTATTCCATTGGTCCTGAGGTCTGTTCTTGTGCCAGTACCAAGCTGTTTTGATTACTACGGCTTTATAGTAGAGTTTGAAATTTGGTATTGATATTCCTCCAGCATTGTTCTTTCCATTGAGGAGCGTTTTTGCTATTCGGGGTCTTTTATTGTTCCATATCTGGCAAATAATTGTTAGTCATTTGCTAACAAGTTATAGGTAACCTCTATCTTATTGATCTCCTTGTTGCTTTAATTGGAAATAAAAGGTCTTTTGTGACAAAGACTCCTTTTGCCACAGTCCAAAGCCATCCTGGGCACAAAGAATCCCTCTAAAACTCTATCTCTCAGCTAATCAGCACAGAGCCAGGCTGGAGACTCACCTCAAGAATCTAGCCAAAGGCTGAAAGTGGCATTGTGACTCTAAGTGGTAGACCACTAGCCTCGAGCAGAAGTGCTCAAGGACAGTGCCCAGACCTTGAGTCCAAACCCAGTAAATGCCAAGTGGGACAAGCTATCCCAGCAATGGACACTGAGACACCCACCAGGAAGAAGTCAGTCCTGACAGTGGAAAACCATGGAGAGGAGTATGAGGAGAGGATATCCTAAATGGAGTCAATTTACGCTCGCCCTTTCAAAATTAATCAGAGCTGGGAGATCAAGAGAAATAGTGCTTGCCCACCTAATGTCCATACCTGTCTACCTCCTAACTGGACAGAAAGTTAACAGTCTTGCCCTTTTTACCTGCTATTTGTATTTATAGTAGTTTCTGACTGGTACTTCCAACCAGTCCACTATACTCTCCCCTGCCCAGTTGCCCAAAAGACCGTAGACACCCCCTTCCTGCCTTCTTGTCCTGAGTCCAGTTATTCCTCCTTCCCTGTAAAGGGCTGTAATTGGGCTTTATACTCCAGATGGAATGTTTCTGGCCCATGGCCAATGTGTGTTCTCCTATGTCATTCATGTTAACTGACTTTGTCACCTTGCCAACTTTTTACCTGATCTTTCCAAAAGTCTCTTTCAACAGGATAACATCTCCTGACTAGGACACCACCTGGGATCAAATCAAGGCCATTATGTTCCTACAGACCAGAGACATCACTTACACTGCCCTGCTTGGCCCAGTGCAGACCCGGACCCTAAAGACCCCAGTTCTAGGGATTCCTTGATGCCCCCAGGCCAGCAGGAAGTAGGCAAAAGAGCTACTGGTACCTTTAAATATCTCTACTACTTCCTCCTCAGGTTACTGTGGTCCTAAAGCAGGAAAAGTCTTACTCTTTCTCCTCCAGGATGCCAGGAGTCAGGTACAATGCTATGTCTCTAATCTGAGACAGAAAAGGCAATTTCAAGTCTTTGATAGCCCCTTTGAGGAATCAATCCCTCCATGGCATATTCCTCTCTTGGGGTACTAACAACAATATTTGCCTTTTATTAATTGTGTCTTGCAACTATTGTCATAGAAAAAGGAGGACCTTTACCAACCACTGTCAAGCAGATGCTTCTTGGATGGTACCCAGGCAAGCAACGAAGAAGAGACCCCTGACTACTTTGCCCATTTACAGCAGGAAGTAGCTCCAGAAGAAATGACCTCCGCCCATACCCCCTGGCCTGGTACCCCCTATTTTTATTAAACAACAGACTGGGGAATGTAAGCATTATGCCCACCTTTGCCTTGGAGTTCCTGCCATACAGCTGGCCCCTCCCTCTCTCCTCCCAGACCCACCTGAGCTCCCATCTACCTCACTTCCTACCCCTAGACCCTACTGCTACATAGATAGTGGAGGCTGCCATGTGTTCCCTCTCTGGGGGAAATATGGCTCCTCTAATAAACTTTGCAATAATCTTTCTGCTGTGCCTGCCTGCCTCTGCATGGTCCTTTGGGCGGTATGATGGATCTTTTCAGATTTAATTTTTCTTTGAGTTCTAAGTATATTTGAGATATGAGGCCCTTGACTTTGTATGTCTAGTGAAAATCTTCTCCCAATCCATGGGCTTTCTATTGATCTTGCTAGCTATGTCCTTTACCATGCAGAAGCTCTGCAGTTAGATGCAATCCCATTTGTCCAACTTTGATTTGTTGTGTTTCTGAGTCTTTATTAAGAAAATTGTGCCCTGTGCCAAGGAGCCCTAGAGTTTTTCCTATTCCTTCCTGCAATGTTTTCATAGTGTCTGCTTTGACTTTGCAATCTTTGATCCACTTGGAGTTGATTCTGGTGTAGGGTTATATGTAAGGATCTAGGCTTTAGTTTTCTACAGGTGTTTAACCAATTTTGCCACCACCATTTAATGAGGAGGCTGTCTTTCTTCCATTCTATTTTTTTCAGCCCCCTTATCAAAGATTTGCTGGCTATAGGTCTGTGAGTTCATTTCTGGGTCTTCAGTTCTATTCCATTGATCCTCAGGTCTGTTCTTGTGCCAGTACCAAGCTGTTTTGATTACTATGCTTTTGTAGTATAGTTTGAAATTTGTTATTAATATTCCTCCAGCAGTGTCCTTTCTGGTAAGGATTATTTTTGCTATTCAGGGTCTTTTATTGTTCCATATGAGTTTTTGGATTGCTTGTTCTATTTCATTGAAGAGTGAGGTTGGGATATTGATAGGTATCACATTGAATTTGTAGATAACCTTGGGCAGTATTGCCATTTTCAAGATATTAATCCTCCCAATCCAGGAGTACGGGATGTTTTTACACTTCCTTAGTTCTGCTTTAATTTCCCTTTTCAGGTTTTTAAAGTTTTAGTCATAGAGGTCCTTCATTAGTTAACTCCTAAGTATTCTATTTTTTGTGGGTCTATTACAAAAGCAGTTGTTTTCTTGATTTCAGCCACACTCTTCTTGATATTGGGATACAGAAAAGCCATTGATTTTTAGAAATAAATTTCTTGTTGCTTACAAGCATTAGTTTTTTGTAGTTTTTCATAGTAACCCAAATACTAATGCCTGTTGTAGAGAAGAAGATAGGAACTGACTGGAAGAACAAAAATTTACTACATTACATTTAAATGACTCAGGAGGGATAGATGACAACTTTATTTTCTCTCTTTTCTCCTTACTAGGTTTTTCATATTTGAATTCATGAGCACTGTTCCACCCTCACTCACAATTATAAGCAATACTTTTCCTTGGCAGAAATTGACAGTGTGTTAGAAATTCAACTCTACTATATAGGCAGTTTTGAAAATCATCATGTTAACGATTCATTTACAAATTCTAGTTCCCCTTACGTCGATTTGATTCTTCATGGTTTCCAGATAGACATGGAGGATTAATTATTAATACTTAATTAGTAATTAAGAGAAGATCTTGCTGGGCACCATTGGCTCAAGCCTGTATCCTAGTTACTCAGGAGGTTGAGATCTGAGGATCACAGTACAAAGCCAGCCCAGGCAGGAAAGTCCGTGAGACTTATCTCCACTTAATAACCAGAAAATTGGAAATGGCTCTGTGCTCAAATGGTAGAGCTCTAGCTTTGAGCTGAAGAGCTTAGGGACAGCACCCAAGCTCAGAGTTCAAACCCCACCACCGACAAAAAAAAGAGGATCAAAAAAACCCAAAAGAGGATCTCAGGGCATGCATGTTAATCTTTCAAACAAAACTCTCAATATATTTTACATATTTTAAAATATGTACTTTTACAATTGGCTAAGCCTCACATCTCAGGGTTTTGATGGAATTTGAGATCGACTTGAACCTTGCTGAGAAAATCCTATGTACCTAAATTCTGGCCAATATTCGTTTTATGGTTTTGGTACTAATCGCTGTACCAACACATCTTCTGCTATACTTGGGTAAAAGTCTCCCAAAAAAGACCACAGACCCACATGATAACAGAATTAGTTATTTACCTGTAATGTCATTGCTAAGACAAAATTGGACATTCTGATACCAAATACTGTGTTAAATCAGAGTTTTCTGTAGTAAACTGATCCAGTGGTTCTTAAATTTTTAATAGGTCATTGAACCTTTTAACAACACATGTTTGCACATTTTCCTTCATTTTAAATATACTTTACTTTTTAGAGCAATTATACTTTCAGAGTACAATTGAGCATATGGTAGTAAAGAATTCACAATATACTTCCTGCCCCCCGACCCTGCACAGCATCCACTACCGTTAATATGCCTCACCACAGTGGTGCACTTATTAAAATAAAGGGACCTATATGGACACATTTCTCTCATACTAAGTCCATAGCTCATATCAGGGATTATTCTGGATGTTATATATTTTATGGGTCTTGACAAGTGTATAATACACATATCCAATATTATAGTATCATACATAAATTTCACTGCCCTGAAAATCTGACTGTTCTAACTGTTCAGCCTTTCTGTTCCCAAGAAGAAACAACCACTGCCAGCCCTATATTTGTTTTCAAACCATTTTTTAGGTAAGGTTTCTAGTTTTTGCCTATAGTCAGCCTAATTGGTAATCCATGTAACTGGGAACAGAGATATACATTACCATACTTGGCTTATTTAGAGGGTCTTACTACTATTTTTGGCCTAAGGTGGCCTCAAACCTCAAACCTCTATCTTTCTAATCTCTAGTTTCCAAGAAGCTGATAATATAGGTGTAAGCTACCATGCTTAGCCATGACTGATTGTTCTTGAGAGACAAATTCTTTTTTTCATGAGTTCCAGTAATGAGCTTAAAATCATGGCCTCTTGTTGTCACTTAACTTTTTTGCCACTGAAAGTTATTGCTCTAATAGCTGAGCCACAGCTCCACTTCTGGCTTTTTTGATGGTTAATTAGAGATGAGTGTCACAGACTTTTCTATGTAGGCTGGTTTTAAAACATGATCCTCAGATGTAAGTCTCCTGAGTAGCTACAATTATGGGTATGAACCACCAATGCTTGGCAACAAATGAATTTTTATTGAATGACTTTAAAATTCTTAGGAGGGGGAGCCATCTTCAAAAAGCTTCTCAACCCAAGTACAGGTGGTTCATACCTGTAAATTTTAACTATTTGGGAGACTGAAATTGTTGGGGTTCCAGTTTGAAGTTAGGCCAGGCAGGAAAAAAATGTTCACTTGACTCCTTCTAAATGAAGAACTGGACATAGTGGTGCTGGACACAGTGATCTGGTGTCTACAGAGAACTGGAACCTAGGTGGACCAGGCTCAGGCTCACACACACCCTGGCAGGAAGCAAGGCCTATTTCAAAAATAATGAAGAAAAATCCAGGCTGCAGGCACAGCTCTGTGGGCTCTTGTGTCTGCTTAGCAGGCACAGGTCCTGAATTCAAAACCTCAGTGCCATCAAAACAAAAGAGCTTCTTAAAATAACTTTTTTCCCATTCATTTAATATTTATTGAACACCAGACAGTGCTCTGCAGGCAGAAACTTCGTGGTTCATGCACTTTCATTTTTTTTTCTTTTTTAAAAAAATCTTTGTTGAAAAGGTGATGAACAGGGGGTTACAGTTACATAAGTAATGTCATAAGTACATTTGATTGGTTTGATTTTTGTCAGTCATGGGGCCTGAACTCTGGACCTGGGCCTGAACTCTGCTGTCCCTCAGCTCTTCAGCTCAAGCCTAGTGCCCTACCACTTGAGCCACAGCACCACTTTCAGCTTTTTTCTGCTTATGTGGGGCTGGGGAATCAAACCCAGGGCCTCATGCATGCAAGGCAAGCACTCTACCACTGAGCCAGCTTCCCAGCCCAGTATATTTGTTTTTAAACACTGTTACCATCTCTCATTTTCTTACCTCTTCCTGTTCCCCTCCCCACACAAGTTGTAGATTTCATTTCCAACATAGTGTCAGGTGAGTATCTATGTTGCACTAGTTCATCCTTTCATTCTGCTGTTTATATGATTCTCTTTCCCTTTCAAAGATTGAATAAATTTATATGCAAGACACAAGGTACAGAAAACTAAGAGAAACAAAAAAAGCCCAAATAACTACATACAGGACATAATAAGGACCAAGAGCTTTCCATTTCTTAGAGTTCATGTTGATATCTTCATTATATATGGTCCTATGTGATCAGCAATTGGGTTATTTAGATCCCTTGTTAAGAATATCATAGACAGGCTGGGAATGGGGCTTGGCTGTAAAGTGCTTATCTTGCATGGATGAAGCCTTGGGTTCATATACGTAGAAAAAGCCACAAGTCGGGCTGTGGCTCAAGTAGTAGCATGCTAGCCTTGAGCAAAAGAAGCTCAGGGGCAGTGCCCTGCATTCAAGCCACGGGACTGGCCAAGAAAAAAAGAATATCATAGACATATTGTATTTATTACAAATGAGGGAAACTATGCAACTTACTTTTCTTCAGGTCTGGGTGACTTCAGTTAATATTTTTTTTCAGGTCTCTCCATTTGCTTATGAATGGGGCAATGTCATTCTTTCTGATGGAAGCATAAAACTCCATTGTGTATATATACCACACCTTCTTGATCCATTCATCTACTGAGGGGCATCTGGGTTGGTTCCATATCTAGGTTGTGGTAAATAAGGCTGCAATGAACATGTTTGTGCTGGTAGGTTAGGACAGCCTTTTTTGTGGTCAGTTGGGTAAATGCCCAGGAGTGGGATTGCTGGGTCATAGGGGAGCTCCCTGCTATTTTCCAGAGTGGTTGAGCAAGTTTACACTCCCAACAACAGTGTAGTAGTATTCCCTTTTGGTCACATCCCCTACAGCATCTACTGTTTTTCTATTTTTTTTTGGGGGGGGGGCGTCCGGTCGTGGGCCTGAACTCTGGGCCTGGGCGCTGTCCCTCAGCTCTTCAGCTCAAGGCTAGCACTCTACCACGTGAGCCACAGCACCACTTCTGGCTTTTTTTTTTCTGCTTATGTGGTGCTAAGGAATCAAACTTAGGGCCTCATGCATGCAAGGCAAGCGCTCTACCACTGAGCCACCTTCCCAGCCCCTGTTTTTCTATTTCTTGATAGTCCCACTCTTTTTGTGCTTGTCTTGGGGCTTGAACTCAGGGCCTGAGGGCTGTCTCTGTGCTTTTGGTTCAAGGTTAGTGCTCTCTCACTTGAGCCACAGCTTCACTTCTGGCTTTGTTTTGAAAATAAGAGTCTCATGAACTTTCCTGTACAAGCTGGCTTTGAACTGTGATCCTCAGATCTCAGCCTCCTGAATAGTTAGGATTGCAGGCATGAGACATTGTTGTGTGGCTCCAATTTTTTTTTAATTTTTAAAATTGTTATTATAAAGGTGATATGCACAGGGGTTACATGTAAAGAGTACATTTTTTTAAAACAGTGTCACCCCCTTCCCATGCTCTCTCAACCCCACTTATAAGTTGTGTCGTTCATTGTTAACGTAGTATCCAGTGAATACCATTGCTGCATTTGTTCATCATTGGTCCCTCCATTTCTTTGTAACCCTCTTACATTCCCAAAGACATGTAAATGAACAAACAGAACAAAAAGAAAAGAAAACCAAAACAACAAAAAAGAAAAAATCTCTTGCTTCTATTTGCTGCAGTTTGTTTTGATAAGTATTATTTTGTATAATCAGATGCAGATAGGCATTTCACCTTTCTGTTCCTCTTCTAAGTCCAAAATATTTTTAATGAGTATCATAATGTTCAGCTCTAAAAAAAATCCACACACTATGTAGACCTGTAACTCAAAGGCACTACATGTCTGGAAGGTGGTTAATAGCTTCAGATACAGAAGTCCTTAAAGAGTGAAAGCTAGTCTCATTGCAGTGGCAAAAGTTAATATAAATGAACCCTTTCTGCATTTGTGACAGATGCATTGTTTCATCCTATTGTCACAACATTCCTATGGGGTAGTCACTTCCCACATCTGAGAGTACAGAAAAATTGAGTAACTTGCTTAAGTCTGTAAGTACCTGAATAGTGATTCAAACCCATTGTTGTAGGCCATTCTTGAGTCAGTGCACCATGTCATGATACATACAGAGCTGAAGTTACAAAGAGGAAGAAATGGTCCCTGTGCCCAAGACAGGGCACAGGGAAATACATTATGAGAAATGTTTAAACACATATGAATAAATAGAATTTATAAATATTTATATTATATATATATTTATAAATATATAATGTATACATACATAAAACTATAATGTTTATATAATACATACAGATATAAAGAGAAATCTGTTTAAGTACAATGGAAACACCAATGGCAGAAAATTTTGCCTGAGGCTAGGGGAGGGATAGTTATTGGACGATGAGATGGTGAATTGCAAATAGAGGGAGAGCTCATGAAAGATTCCATATGCATTTTCTGGCCCTGACCTAAAATTATGCATCTAGTGATTTTATGTTTTTGTTTTGTTTTGCTTAATACCAGACTCATTATCTTGGCTTTTGTGTGTCAGTAATTTTGATGGTTGGAACAGAAAGGTATATTCTCAATTTTCATGTGGTCTTAGGATCTTTCCATATGGATTTTGTGTTGAGATAGTTTATTCAAGGCAGTCAGATGTTACTCAATGACTTTCAGTAAACAAATCAGAGAATGCAATGGTTGCATTTTTATGAGGATGTATGGAAATATTTTTAGTACATTTACAGATTCCGTTTAAAAAATTTTTATTTTCGTATTATTTTTAAGCAGTTGTACAAAGAGGTTTCAACTCAACAAGTCAGTTTATAAGTACAATGCATTTTGATTGGTGTCATTTCTATCATCATTCTCCTTCATTTTTCTTAACTCTGCATTGAATTTTGTGATGCAGTTTGGTAGTTTGCATAACATTTCTTTCATTGATTGAAACAAATTTTGAAAATCCAACACAGCTTAAACAAGTTAAAGACTAAGCAATATCTCTAAATGAGATATTTGTAAATTCACATTACTAGAGGAGCATGGATGGTAGGAAATGTGGATGGGTATCAGCAACATGATGGAATAGGACTTTTGAGTCCTTATTGTACCAAAGAAGTACAAATTCAAACAACTCTTTACACATAAAAGTATCTCCCCAAGTGAGAAATTCTAGCACCTATCCATAACACAAATTAAGCAGACTATAAGAAGGCAAGTTCAATGTTACCTTAGTCAGTCTTCCTCTAATGCCAAGCAGCACATTATGGACATACACTTCATGTGGAGAGGGAGAGGGGCACTCAACTTGGCATCTAACTCCAAAACCAGACCCACTCTAGTAATAATTGAGTGTTACACAAGCCCCGATAGCTTCAGAATCCAGGATAGTATTCACAGACTTGGCTCTGTGCAAGGATGCATTTTGTAGTCCCAGGCTTTAAGTCTGCTTGGCCAGTTCGTTCTCTGGGCTGCCCCATTGCTATGGCTGACCTACTTGAGCCAGGCTGTAGACAACCCTTAGCATTCAGAGGGTCCCCAATGCCACAGGCCTCAGGCCTGCTTCAGTGTCAGGCCAATTTTCATAGCCAAGGTGGGATCCCAGGACCAAGCTTCAAGTACAACCACTGCCAGGAAAGTCCCTGAGAGCCGAGGTTCACAAGCTTTCCCCAGCAACAGTTTAGCCCCACTGCCCTCAAACACTAGGCAGATGCCTATGAACACAGGCGTCAGGCCTAGTCAGTGTGTGGCTGGCCTCTGTGGCTCCATCCTTCAAACTTGTTCCCATGGTCTTGTATTTTACCACACTTAGGGTCCAAGTCTGTCTGGGTAGGTCACTGAATTGGCCCTATGGACCCAAGCTCTGAATTTGTTTTTGTGTATATCAGTTCCAGGGAATCCTAGGTAGCCTTAAAACCCATGCAGGACCTTGTAGGGAATTAGACACTTTTCTCTGCTATTTTATTTATTTGTTAATATATTTACTAGTTCTCTCAAACAACACTTGAATGTTAAGTGAGTACTGAGATGGAAGGATGAAATAACACAGTTTCTAACTGCTGGAGAATCACCATCCAGTTTAAAAGCAAAAATTCTTCTGTATACTTCCTAACTCTCTGCTCCTTGCTGGCACTGGGTTTGAACTCAGTTTCATGTTTGTTTAGATGGCCTGGCTGTTCTCTTAGGGCCCTAGTACTTGAGCCAGTCCTCCAGCCTAGCTTTTGGGTAGTTATTTTGGAGATGATGTCTTGTGCACATTTGTATTCGGCCTGGCTTTGAACAATAATCTTCTTGATTAGCTAGGATTACAAGTGTGAGCCTCCTGCAATGTAGTTTAGCAGCTAATTTTTTTTTAATTTAATTTAATTTTATTTGTGAACATACTGTACAGAGGAGTTACAATTACATGGGCAGGATAATGCGTACATTTCTTACCAAGCATTGCAGCCTCCTCCTTTGTTTACCCTTCACATCCCTTCCCAGCCTCCCCCCTCCCCCCCATCTCAATCCTATTCCTTCCCCCCCCCCCCCCCCCGCACCAACATTGTAAAGCTTGTTTTGGACATGACATCTTGTACTTCTCATTGTTGCAACAGGTCCACCTGTATCCTTAAACAACTGGTTTTTCCCCATCTCCTCCACAAGTTATACTGACATCAAATATAGTGAAAGCAGGGGTTATACTGTGGGGGAGGGACATACAAAGCTACAAAGAGATAATCTTATAAATGCATTAGAAACACATGCATGAAAGAAAAAAACATTAAAATACATATCTAAGGGTTCATTTTCCTGACATCACATTATCTGACCTTTTCCGCTTGACTCATACATATACTAGATATTACAAATAAGGGAAACCATGGGACCTATGTTTCTTTGGGCCTGGCTTACTTCACTTAATATAATTTTTTCCAAGTTTTTCCATTTCCTAACAAATGGGGCAATGTCATTCTTTCTGATGGAGGCATAGAATTCCATTGTGTATATATACCACATTTTCTTGATCCATTCATCTACTGAGGGGCATCTGGGTTGGTTCCATATCTTAGCTATGGTTAGCAGCTAATTTTTAAATATGGGTAATGAGCTTTGATTACTAGTCTGGTTTAAGTAAGTGTGAAAAAAAATCAAGATTTTATCTCTCTCTCTCTCTCTCTCTCTCTCTCTCTCTCTCTCTCTCTCTCTCTCTCTCTCTCTCTCTCTCTCTCTCTCTCTCTTTTGCTGGTACGTTCCTGCTCTGGCTGTCTTCAAACCATAATCCTCAGATCTCAGTCTCCTGAGTAGCTAGGATTATAGGCTTGAGTCACCAGTGGCTGGTTTAAGGTTTTATTACTCTTAAAAAAATAAAAGCCTGTGTGCTTGAAGTTGTATTTTATTTGCTTGCTTTAACTGATATGAAAACATTTCTTATATCTGCTAATTTGCCTGAGGCTAGACTTCATTTACATACTACCAGTAATTATTATTTTTATTTATTTTTTTGTTTTAATGGTACTAGGGTTTGAGCTCAGGGCTTTTCACTTGTTAGGTAAACATTCTTCTACTGAGTCATGTAACTAGTCCTTTTGTTGCCCTGGTTATTTTGAGACATGGTCTTGTTTATTTACTACCTAAAGGAGTTTGGACTGTGATCTCTAATATATACATATATATAAGATATAGAGAGATCTATCTATGTATATAGTCTAATATACATATATATATATGTATATATTCCTTACATAGCTAGGATGACTGTTTCATGTCACCATGTCCAGGTTCCTCTGTTGATATGGAATCACATGATATCTTTTGTCTGTGCTATACTGGAATTATGATTCTGTTGATCTCAGTCTTTCATATAGCTGGGATGACAGGCAAACACTAACGATCCTGGCTCTATCAGTACATTTCTTTTCTTTGCTAGTCCTGTGGCTTGAACTCAAGGAACTGCCCCTGAGCTTCTTTTGTTCAAGGCTAGCACTCTACCACTTGAGCCACAGCGCCACTTCTGGCTTTTTCTGTTTATGTGGCACTGAAGAGTTGAACTCAGGGCTTCATGCTTGCTAGGCAAGCACTCTACCACTAAGCCACATTACCAGCCCTCTATCAGTATATTTCTAAAGAAAGATGAATACTTTCTATCACTTTTAGAATTAGAGAGGAAATAAGTAAATTAATGGTTAATGAATTAGATCAAGCACAAAGCAAATTGAGCTAAGAATATAACTGAAACTGTACTAGAGTAAGAGTGTGATTACTAAACATGAGTTAAGCCCATGTGTCTACATAAATTGTGCATGTTGATTCAAGAGTCTTAGACAAAATATGAGAAGAGGATGTCCATCATCAAGATATGGTTATTATAAAGCCAGATATATAATGAATAATACAGACATTATTTCCAAAGTAGTCACAACATCACCTCTTGCCCTGTTTTGTTTGCATAAAACTTTTTTTATTGCGAAAATACCGTACAAAGGGGTTACAATTACATGAGCAAGGTAATGAGTACATTTCTTATCAAGCATTGTTGCCTCCTCTTGTGTTTCCCCTTCCCATCCCTTCCCATCCCCCCCCACCAAAGTTGTAAATTCATTTTTTCAACATGATGTCTTGTACATCTCATTGTTTCAAAGGGTCCACCTGTATCCCTATTTAAACTATTTGTTTTCCCCTTCCCCTCCACAAATTATACCAACATCAAATACAGTGAAAACAGGGGTTTTATACTGTGGGGGAGGGGCATACAAAGCAACAAAACTTGTTTTTAGTGCATAATTAATGTATTATAGTTTATATTTGAAGTTACAATTTGATATGTTTTTTGTGTTCAAGTACTGAGGTTTGGCCACTGTCCCTGAGGTTTTTTGCTCAATAATACTACTCTATCACTTGAGCCACAGCTCCATTTCTGGCTTTTTGGTGAGTAATTGGAGATAAGTCTCATGGACTTTCCTGCCTGGGCTGGCTTTGAAACTTGATCCTCAGATTTCCTCCTTCTGAGTAGCTAGTACAGACATGAGCCACTGGTGCTGCACAATTTGGTACATTTTTAACAGTATGTGAGTTTAAATTCAGGATCTTATGCTTGCTAGAGTGGTATTCTACACATGAGCAACATACCCAGCTTCTTTTATTTGTACTGGTTAATTTCAGATAGGGGCTTCCTTTTTGCCTGGCCCTGAATCACCATCCTCCTATTCTATGCTTCTCATCATAGCTAAATTGATAGCAGCACACTACCATGCTCGGCTTATTCCATTAAGATGGATTCTTGTGAATTTTAATCCTAGAACTTTAATCCTCTTGATGTCAGGCTCCCACATAACTAGGATGACAGATAAAAGCTACCACACCTAGAGAAGGGATTTTGCAAACTTTTACACTCAGTCTACTTTTACTATTTTTTTTTTTTTGTCTTTTTTGGTACTGGGGACCGAACCCAGGACGTTGCACTTGCTAGGCAAGCGCTTTGCCACTGAGCTACATCCCAGCCCGTCAGTCTACTTTTAAACCATCATATTTTTAAACTCAGCCTCCAGAATAACTAAGGTTACAAGCATGATCCACCCTGCCCAATTTATTTAATACATCTTACCATATGTATGTATCTAAGAAGCTATCACTCTGGTCAAGATAAACAAAATTATCTATTACCCAAAGATTCCCCATCCTCTTCTTTTAAAATGGACAAAACATATTTGTTTAGTATGATATGTTTTGAAATACATATATACTGCTGTGAAATGGCTAAAACAAGCTAATTAACATAGGCACTGTTTCACATACTTACCACTTGTTACAGTAAGAACACAAACTCTATTGTCAATTTCCAAAAATACTTTTCAATGTTAACGACTGTGACTCTAATCACAAAATTGTATGGTAAATCCATTAAACTTTGCCTCCTACTGAACATTTGTATTTTGAAGCCAGTATCTCCACAGATCTATTCCTACAATCAACCCCTGACTGAATTTGTTTCGTTTCAATATTACATACACCTACGTCTGGGCATTTACACAAATGACCACAAACAAAGCCACACTAAAGCTACCAGCACAACTATGTTTATTGCAGAATTATTTACCATAGCTAAGATATGGAATCAACCCAGATGACCCTCAGTAGATAAATGAATCAAGAAAATGTGGTATATATATATATATATATATATATATATATATATATATATATATATATATATATAAAGAATGACACCACCTCATTTGTAATGAAATGGAAAGACTTGGAAAAATCATGTAGTAAGCCAGACACAAAGAAACACAGCTCCCATGGTTTCCCTTATTTGTAATAATTAGTACATATCTAGGATACTTTTAGCAGATGAGCAGAATAGCTCAATAGCTATGCACATATGACCATTAAGATGGTGCTAAACAAAATGAAGTTCAAGACATGGATACAAGAGGATTTTCTTTGTTGTTGTTGTTTTTAATGTACTATGTGATTTTTCTTGTTTCCTTTGTATGCATATAGTATATCCCCTGTTGTCACTGCACTTGACTTTGGTGCCTTGGGTATTGGATACACATTTATCTGAATTAGGGAAGGGAAGGGGAACAACAAAATGGTGAGACAAAGGACAAGGGGGGAACCAGTGCAACACCAGTGCTCACAAGACACGTTGTAAATGATCTGTACAACTTGGGGGAGGGAAATTGAGGGAGTAGGGAAAGAGGGAGAAAAATGAGTGAAGGGATAACAAGTTAGACAAGAAATGTAATCACTACCTTACTTATGTAACTGTAACCTCCTTAACAATAAATAAATAAACTTGGAAAAAAGTTTTAAATACAAAAACTTACATATATAAATGAGATCATACAGTACTTGTCTTTCTGTGATGATTAATTTCACATGACATAGTTATATTTAGTTATATTCATGTTGTTACAAATGACAGCACTTCACTCTTTGGCTTAATAGTACTCCACTTTGTGTGAGTACCACATTTTATTTATTCAACAGTTAGTAGCCACATTTTGGTTATTCTGAAAGTGGTGCAATGAACACCAGCATGAAGGTATTTCTTCAATATACTCAATTCATTTCTGTTGAATACATACTAGTGTGATTGCTGGATCATCTGGAAGTTCTATTTTTAGTTTTTCTTTTTCTTTTTTGCCAGTCCTGGTGCTTGAACTCAGAGCCTGGGCTCTGTCCCTGAGCTTCTTTTGCTCAACACTAGTGCTCTACCACTTCTGGCTTTTTCTGTGTATGTTGTTCTGAAGAATCGAATCCAGAACTACATAAAATGCAGTGCATGTGAGGCAAGCACTCTACCACTAAGCCACATTCCCAGCTCCTTTAGTTTTTCCTTTTTTTGAGGAATTTTCATGTTGTTTTCCATAATGGCTGCATGAATTTTTTATGGGACTGCTAGTCATGTGCTCTACCCTCTAGCCACACCTCCAGCCCTGTGTTAACTTTTATCACATCATTTAAATGCTTAATTTGGTTATAAATGCTCACCATTTTTACCCCATCTGCCTTTCTCCCATTGTACTCATATGTTAACTCTCTCTCAATGATAACTATAACATGCAAATATGCTAGTTACACCAACTGACTACTGGAGCATATCACTTATACTAAAGAAAGGTGTTTCTTGCCTTTTGTGTGTGAGTCTGGCAGAAAATTTCAGAATATCACTATGGATAGCAGTATAAAGTTCAAAACCTAAAATTAGCTGGGCATTAATGTCTTATACCTGTAATCTTAGCTACTCAATAGGCTGAAATCTGAGGATCATACTTTGAAGCTAGCCCAGGCAGGAAAGTCTGTGAAATTCTGTTTTCCAGTTAGCTTGCAAAAAGCTGGAAGTGGAGCTGTGGTACAAAAGGTAGAATGCTAGTCTTGAATGTAAAAAACTAAGGAGTAGTGCCATGGCCCTGAGTTCTAGCCCAAATACTAGCAAAATAAAATAAGATAAAAATTGAAATGAAATGAAATAAATTGAAATAAAATTATTTGTTATCTATTTGCAATTCTAATTTCATTAGAATCCTGTATTTTATTTTGTAACCCTATTCTCTGGGCCTCAGTTTTCTCATCTATAAAATAATGAACATGGTAGTCATTCTCATGTCACAAATTTCTTTTGAGGGTTAAATAACAGTATGCATAGTTGATAACAGACTCTGGTACATGGTAGGGCTCAATAGTGGGAACTTCTCCTCTATGTAAAGTCGTTGGCTTTTCACCTGCATCAGAACTATCCAAGTCTCATGCTTTCTCCCCCTAAAATGAATCACAGAGAATATCCCCTTTGTAATTTGATTTTACTAAATGTTCCTCCTCCTTGCTTCCACTTGCTTTGTATTTCATTTAACACTCTTGGTATGAGAAATGTTATATGGGCCCTTTTGGCCATTTGTGTTCCCACCATGCCCAGCGGGGCAGCAATTCAGAAATAAAACTTTTTCTGCCTGAAAAAAAGAAATATTACATGGGGATATGATACAGTGTATTTATAATACCATGATGAAATTATAGATTATTTGGGGGAATAATATAGACAATATAAGCATGAATTAATTCACATTCATAAAGGAAAGGAATATGAATATGTGTTCAGATGGTAGAAGTTTTCGTTCATGATTTTTTTTTTTTGCCAGTCCTGGGGCTTGAACTCAGAGCCTAAGGCACTGTCTCAGAGCTTCTTTTGCTCAAGTCTGGTATTCTACCAATTGTGCCACAGAACCACTTCTGGCTTTTTCTGTTTATGTCGTACTGAAGAATCAAACCCAGGGCTTCATGCATGCTAGGCAAGCACTCTACCACTAAGCCACATTCCCAGCCCTGGTCATGAACTTTTTTGTCCTAGTTTGGTTATCAACTAGTTCTGTAGCTTTGAACATTTTTTCTCATTTTTTCTCATTTGTGAAATAATGAGGTTCATGATCACTACTGATTGAGTTGTCAGAATTTGTAGTTCTGTTGGATTTCAGTAAAGGCTGGAAGCATATAGGAAAATAGTGTCATGCTCCAATTCTCTACACATTTAAAGCTAGCAAACTAATGTTGGATATCAGTGGAGTAAAAAAGGCTCATGGAAGGGAAAAGAGTTTTGGAAGGACAGATGGCAGTGCTGAGAACACATTTTTTTCCCTTCATACTGAGTAACTTTAGCATTCACTGAAAGGTTGACCTTGGTGCCTATGCAGATGTTTTACATTAATAATATAGTTATCAAGTTGACAACAGACCTCATTATTTGCCAGATACTATTTGAAGAAGTTTGCATATATTAGTTATTTTATTTTATTACAACTTTATTTAGGAAGTATAATTATTTCTTCCATTTTGCTGACCAAGGAACAGATTTACAGAAATTGTGACCTTGGACCATAAATTCATGAAACCTTAAAAAAAAGTTACGAGAACTCTTTAAAATGAAAAAAGTAAACAGTGCTAAATTTTGAGACATCTGAAATTCTAATTAAAGGAGTTTTTTCTGCATCATACACAGGGGCTCAAAGCTAGTAAGACTATAGGCCAATGCTTCTACAGAGCCAATTTAGCTAACTATCATTTTTTGGCATGCATGTGAGTGCTGGTCCTGGGGCTTGAATTCAGGGCCTGGGCACTGCTTCTGAGCTTTTTTGCTTAAGGTAGTATACTACCACTTGGGCCACAGCTCCATTTCCAGCTTTTTTTTTCTGTAGTTAACTGGAGATAAAAGTTTGTACTACAAGCCGGGTGCTGGTGGCTCACGCCTATAATCCTAGCTACTCAGGAGGCTGAGATCTGAGGATCATGGTTCAAAGCCAGCGCTGGCAGGAAAGTCTGTGAGACTCTTATCTCCAATAAACTACTAGAAAACTGGAAGTGGTGCTGTGGTTCAAACAGTAGAGCACTTACCTTGAGCTGAAGAGCTGAGGGACAGCACCCAAGCCCAGAGTTCAAGCCCCATGACCAACCAAAAAAAAGTTTGTATTACAGACTTTCTCTGCCCAAGTTGGCTTTTAACTGCAGTCCTCAGATCTCAGCCTCCTGATCAGCAAGGATTACAGGCATGAGCAACTGGCACCCAACTGGTAACCATATTAAATAAGAAAACCACACTTGTCACAGAGAATTTTCCAATCACATGAGCTTTCCTGTGTCTTCTACCCCTTTGTTTACCTTCCATGAACCCAGTCAGGTACAATGCCTCTGGGAGTGTTCCGACTCCAGATTTTGTCTTTGTTACCATTTGGCCGTGCTCTCCAATGCTCAAATGTACTCTTGCCCCAACTCTTAACAAATCAGGTTAGTGTCTGGCCCATTCCTGGCATACAACTTAGCCAATCCTGTGTGCCTTACTACCTGATACTGAGCCAACAAAGCAGAAGCCTATTTACTTTGCCAATATTTGCTTACCTGGGAAGAAGAGTTTTAATAGCCTCCACTGACGTAAAACTGAGCTACTCATGTCTCCACACATCACTAAACAGAGCTGAGGCCAGTATTTCCTGTCTTTCCACTATGGCAAACTGCTAGAGCTGAAGATGAAGGATAGGCTTGAGGAACTGAAAAGCCTAGTAAACCAAGGAAGAGACTTTGCAGAGTTGGACGATAATTTGGTTTTTGACAATGCAGCTTTCAAGGACAGTGAGACTAACTCTCTACAGAAGTTCTTTCAGGAAGTGGCTGAGCTGTCCCTGGAGCTGACAGATCTAAAAGGGCTGTCTGAGTTAATAGATAAAAAGCAGCAAGATGTATTATGCTGCACTACAGAGGAGAGTGTGTTCACAGAAAAGAATGATTTGAATATCATGAAGTCCTCTTTTGCCAGCCAAGCCCAGTTCATCTATCCCCAAATAACTGCCATCCAGCATGAACTGACCACGGACTGTAAGTATTGGCGGGTTGAACACCGCATCCGTCAGAGCCAACTCTCTGTCCTCCTCAGTCGCTACCATGCCATCATGAGCCAGCACTTTGTCTGTGAGGCAAAATATAGGGTAAGGCTGAAGGAGAAGATGTTGAGGCAGGCTGAACTAGCAGGCCTGAAGTTTCGGGAGGAAGACCTGGAGAATATGGTGGCTAGTTCTCTGGCTCCTCCAATTGTGGGTCATGATCTAGATATCTTGAAAGCTAAGCAGGTCCTGGCTGTGGTCCAAGTCCGTCACCAGCAGCTACTGGACCTGGAGTATGAGATCAGTGAGTTACATACCATCTTTCTCCAACTGGAGATACTCATCTCAGAGCAACAGGAATTGGTGGATAACATTGAGTACAACATTTTGCACACCCAAGACTACATTGAACAGTCAAATGAGACAATGAAGAAAGCTTTTAAATGTAAGCGCCCATCACGTTTTTTGATGATGGTATCCACTGTGGCAGGACTCTGTGCCTGTTGTACATGCCTTTCCTGTATGACCAGGACCCTAAATTGAGCAGCACATGGATCTACTGGTGGTATGAGAAACTGCTAGAGAAAAAAAGCATTATTAGCTCTATTTTGATGCCTAAACTTCACCTGTACAAATGAATGTTCAGCACTGAATTTGTCAAACCAAATGTGATTTGCTTGTTTTCTCCAGTGGAGCCGTGTAGTAAAGCTGTGGTTCTCTCTTGTTCAGAAGTTAGTGGTTTCTTTTTCCTTTTCACCACTGCTTGTTCTAGGTACCAGAATGATACCTTTTTCTTCTCTTTTCTCCCATCAGAACTTTACTAGATGTTTCTTTCTAAGGGAATGACAAGCAATAGAATGGGACATTTCCCATCAAAACCTCAGCACAGCAAAGAATGCATATCAAATACTGAGTTGGGGTATAAAAGATGGCAATTGGTGGGCCATGATAGGGATGGCAGACTGCTTAAAGGCAGTTATAAAAACCTTGATTGAGAGAATAGAGGGTGAAGGGTTGGCTACTGTGGAAAAATTATAGGAAACTAGAGGACAAGTTTGAATGTTCTGTGCAAAGATAAGGATATAGGGCTAGGCACCGGTGGCTCATGCCTGTAATCCTAGCTACTCAGGAGGCTGAGATCTGAGGATCACAGTTCAAAGCCAGCCCAGGAAGGAAAGTCCATGAGACTATTATCTCCAACCAGAAAACCAGAAGTGGCACTGTGGCTCAAATGGTAGAGTGCTTGTCTTGAGCTGAAGAGCACAGGGACAGCACCCAAGCCCTATAACCAACCAAAAAAAAAAAAAAAGATAAGGATATAGGGATGACATTAGCAGGAATAAAACTTAGCATGTGAGCTATCTGCTGTCCTAGGCTTACCCACCTTCATGTTATTCTAGTAATAAAATTTTCTATTCTGTGGGGTTTCAAGTAGCCTTAATAAGTGAAGGCCACAGGTTAGTAGTATGTGTGGAAGAAGAAATCTAAGGGAGTTTAGTGGGGAGAGATTTCCTTGATATAGATCCATGTGGATCCTGATCAGGAGATCAGGGCTTGTGAGAGCAGCCCAAACTCTATGGGTGACCAGGAAAGGCTTAAAAATATTTAGCTTCAGTGACTTAAGAGGGACTTGCGACTAGGCACTATTGACTCCTGCCTGTCATCTTAGCTTCTCAGGTGGTTGAGACTTGGAGGATCTCAGTTGAAAATCAGAAGTGGGGGAAAAAATGTCCAGAAGACTATATCTCCAATTAACCAGCAAAATGCCAGACTGGAGGCATGACTCAAGAGATAGAGAATCAGCTATGAGCAAGAAAATTAAGTGGGAATGACACACCAAGTTCAAGCCCCAAATCTTGGAGACACACACACACACACACACACACACACACACACACACACACACACACACACACACAGACTTGGGGCCAGGCACAAGTTTTGACAAGCACATGAGCCCTTTTTGCTGTCCGTTGTAGAAGGATATCTTTAAGTTATTCATTTCTTTAAGAAAGGGATTTTCTGAAACTAGTTCCAAAGAGCAAACACATTTTTGTATTTCTGTTTCAAGAACTATAACACCTTTAACTTGAACCTCCCTTTCTTTAAATTCTTTCTATGTTTTTTGTAGTACTAACCTGCAGACTGTATCATTAGTATTTTCATTGGTTTAGTTGATGCAACTCATGTCCTTTAGAGAAACACATCTGAAAGGACAAGATTCAGAATATTTTTAGATACCTTGTTTAACACTTAAATGAGAATTAAATTCTGTGGGAATGTGATGTGTAAAAGTGACTTTAAAGTATTATAAATACCATATGCTATTGTAAACCTTGTTGAACTGCCATTGGTACAATAACAGATAACAGATGCCTGCCAGTGTCATTTTATGGAGACTGGCTCCCTCAGATAATGGAGTTGACTTTTCAAAAATCTTCACCACCTTGCTGCTAGTTTCCTAGACAATGCCACCATCAACAATATAAGTGAAATTGATGTTTATATATTCTAATATTAATTAAAATAAGTGCATAAACCCGTAATAATCTCCTTTCTTACATTATGTATAGGCATTTAGCTATAAAATTGGATGCTGAGCTTCTAGGATTCGAGATGGTACTTTTTTAAGTCATGATAAGGACAGGTTTATTTATTTATTTATTTTGTCTTTTCTTTTTTGGTACTGGGGATCAAACCCAGGACGTTGCACTTGCTAAGCAAGTGCTTTGCCACTGAGCTACATTTCAGCCCAAAGAGAGTTTTTAATGCCTATATCCTTTGGGCATCAGTAAATTTCCATATTTTATTGTTATTTTAGTCAGTATTGTTCAATATTCTGCCAATGCTACTGGTCTTATTTGAGAGAATGTGAATTGGGTGAAGAGATTTTTCCTTTTTTCTTTTTTTTGGGTCCAGTCATGGAGCCTGAACTCTGGGCCTGGGTGCTGTCCCTCAGCTCTTCAGCTCAAGGCTAGTGCTCTACCCCTTGAGCCACAACACCACTTCCAGCTTTTTTCTTTTTGCTTATGTGGTGCTGAGGAATCTAACCCAGGGCCTCAGGCATGCAAGGCAAGCGCTCTATCACTGAGCCACCTTCCCAGCCCCGAAGAGATTTTTCTTTTAAAAATATTTATTGCTATTGTAAAGGTGATGTACAGAAAGGTTACAATTACATAAGTCAGATAAATAGTGCATTTTTTTGGGGAACAATGTCATCCCTTCCCTGACTCTTTCATACTTTTTCCTTCCAGTCCCCACCTACAAGTTGCATAGTTCATTTTCAACATAATGTCTAGTGAGTATCATTGCTACATTCGTTCACCTTTTTTTGGGGGGGCGGGTCTGGTTGTGGGGCCTGGGCGCTGTCCCTCAGCTCTTCAGTTCAAGGCTAGCGCTCTACCACTTGAGCCACAGCGCCACTTCTGGCTTTTTTCTTTTTTCTTATGTGTTGCTGAGGAATCAAACCCAGGGTCTCATGCATGCAAGGCAAGCGCTCTACCACTGAGCCACCTTCCCAGCCCTTCATCACCTTTTATCCCACCATTTCTGTGTCCCCCTTCTCTGCTCTACCATCCCAAAGACAGATAAATGAACAAACAAGACAAAAGTAAATGAAAGTAGAAACAGCAACAAAGAAAAAAAATAAACCTCTTATTTCTACTTGCTGGAGTTTATTTTCATAAATATTCTTTTACATCATCAGATGCACATAGGTATTGCACCTATGTCATCTGCTCCTAAGAATATCCTCCTTTGGTCTCACTCTGTGTGAATGCTTAGAGACCTGTATAATTTATTATGTCCTGGTATATTTTTCTTCTTTTACCAGGAAGAGATTTTTCCATTGCTAGGTGCTACAACTGACCATCATTTTCTTTTGTCAGTTATGGGGATTGAACTCAGGTTCTGGGCACTGTCCTTGAGCCTCTTTGTGTTCAAAGCTAGTGCTCTACAAGTTGAGCCACAGCACTATTCTGTTTTTGAGTGGTTAATTGAAGATAAGAGTTTCATGGCACCCAGGCTCCGTTGGCTCATGCTTGCAATCTTAGCTACTAAGGAGGCTGAGATCTGAGGATCATGGTTTGAAGCCAGCTCAGGCAAGAAAGTCCATGAGACTCATCTCCAATAAACTACTCAAAGAAGCCAGAAAGATGCTGTGACTCAAGTGGTAGAAAGCTCTCCTTGAGTAAAAGAAGCTCAAGGACATAGTCCAGGACCAGAGTTCAAGTCCCAGGACTGGCAAAAAAACCCCAAACAACAAATAAAAAACTACACCCCCCCCAGACCCCAAAACTTTTCTGCCTGGGCTGGTTTTGAACTGCAATCCTTAGATCTCAGCCTCTGGAGTAGCTAGGATTATAGGTGTGAGGCACCGATGCCTCTCTTGAGCATCATTTTTGAAATAACACTTTTAAACCATGGAAGCTGTATCTAGAATCTGTGCAGTGTGTGTGTGTGTGTGTGTGTGTGTGTGTGTGTGTGTGTGTGTGTGTGTGTGTATGTGTGTGTGTGTGTGTGTGTGCGCACGCGCGTGTGCTTGCATGTGCACGGGTGCACGCTGGTTCTGGGGCTTGAACTCAGGGTCTGGATTCTGTCCTTGAACTTTGTTGGCTCAAGGCTAGTTCTCTATCAATAATACCACAGCTCCACTTCTGGCTTTTTTGGTGCTTAATTGGAAATAAGTGTTTCAGGGAATTTCCTGCATGGGCTGTTTTTGAATTGCAATCCTTAGATCTGAGCCTCCTAAATAGCTAGGATTTCAGGCATGGGCTACTGGTGCCTAGCTTGTATCTAGAAAAGTTATTCCAGGAAAAGAGTGTATCATTAGCTTGTAAGAGTTTGCATGTATGTGGAGATGAGATAGTGGTAGAGATTTTAGAAAAAGAGCAGAGTAATAACTGCATACTTAAACACACAAAGTACATGGATCATTTTTATTTATTATAGTGAGCAGAAAAGAACTCTTGATGTAATATCTAATTATTTATACATGTTTTCCACTTATCAAAAGACTGTGTCATCTCTTATCTCCTTTGAACCTCTCAACACTCTTAGGAAGTAGGCAAAAATCATTACTTCTGTTTCATGTATAAGGTACCCAAATCACCTTGGGCATGTGAGGTGAGATGCCCTAGTTACTATCCCTGTGGATTTTGTAGCATCACACTCCACATGACACAGGGTTTAGTAAACAGAACTCTGTAGATCCTAAACTACTGCATGTGTGGCTAACCATACAAAGGGCATGTGGACACTGACTTTTGATCAAGTTACTCTTTTCACAAGTGAATTCCTCAAAAGGCACTCAGATCTCTGCTCAGAGTAGTGTTGGCAAATATTAACCTGTGGTGCCTTAACTACCTTATCACTGGAAGGGAAGTCAGTTTGTACTTAACGCACGAAAGTTAAGCCCCACCTTCCTCACCCATATTGCTTAAAATTGTGATCAACCTATCTCTTCATTCTCCCAGTTAGTGGTAAGTGAATCACTTTAGCTCAGCCACAGGCTCTGGGAAGTAAGTGAGGTTAAACAAGTGGCTATGTCTTGTGGAAATGACCAGAAGACAAGTGAAGACGCATATGTGGATGTGTGGGAGTGCCATGGAATAACAGTTCCTATCAGCGCACGCATGCACATACACAAAGTGACTTCATTTTAAAAATTGTACATAACCTATCATATTAAAATTTTTTGTGCCAGTCCTGGGGCACAGAACTAAGGGCCTGGTTATGCCTCTGAGCTTTCAGGCTAAAGGCTTGTGCTCTATTACTTGAGTCACAGCTCCATTTCTGGGTGGGTTTATTTTTTCGTGATTAATTAGAGATTAAGAGTTCTATGGACTTTCTTGCCCTAACTGGCTTTGAACCACAAGTTTTCAGATCTCAACCTCCTGAGTAGCTAGGATTACAGATGTGAGCCACTAGTGCCTGGCTAAAATTTTTATAAAAATAAATGATATTTGTGAACATTATACAAATATTTTTTAAATGGAGTGAAAAAGAAAACATAAAAAGAATGACTCACAATCTTATGCCTTAGAAATAATTACAGCTACTATTTTAGCATACATTTCCTTAATATGTCTATGCTAGTCATTCTTTAGTTTGTACATACTATGCATTTTACCATATACTATCAAGTCATTAGTAACAATTAACAGTTGTTTTATGGGATAAAGATACAGTATAGTCTGGTGGTAGAGCTCTTATGTAGCATGTTCAAGGCCCTGGGTTCAATCTTCCACACCAAAAAAAGATGCTTTTGCCTAGACTGGAAATATTTCATTTACACCTTGCTTTAGAATTGTCTCAGGTATGTTTCTAACTCCACAGCAAAGCCTCTGTCTCTAACACCTCTTCTTTCCTACCACCTTTGGCAACATTGTCACTTAAGTTCTTGCTTCCAGGAATGGGTCAGTGCTATGCAGCTAGGTTTTGTCTGTCCTATCCTGTCCCCAGTACATGTACCTAGTTTTATATTCTTTTTTTGCCAGTTTACAAAGTGCTTTGGAGCCTCTATGGTTATAGTTACAATGCAGTTATGAATTATCTTCCAGAATTTATTCTTTCAGTTTTAAGAGACTGGGAACATTTCCTGAGTTTTTCAGAGGCTTCTTAAGTTATCTGCTGAGTTTGTGGTTGTAAATTATTTACATTATAAAACAAATGCTTCATGAGCTTAAACTACATGTTTAGGGCTTTGCTGCATGCTGTGGGTGGTCCAAAGGCAGATGTGACTTTGCTGTAAAGGGGTTGTGTTGGAAAATAAGACATAAACAAAAAAATTTAAAAACCAGATTTATGAAACAACTCAAAGCAATCTTACTGGACATACTAGTGCATTTTAGTGTAGAGAGACTTGTCTTTTTTCAGTCAAACAAAGTTTACAATTATTGATAAGTTATGAATTATTAATTTATTCCAAGTAGATTTGAGTATTCAAGGGAGAGTATTCATGGGAGACAGAAGAGTTGTCTCATTCAATCTTGCCTCACTTTGGTTTGATAGATCTTATCCTTGCTCAATATTTTGCAGTTTCCAAAATATCAATATCTCATTAGAACTTAACAACATTGTAAAGCAAATAGGTAAAGTACTGTTATTCCCATCTTACCAGACTTTGATCTTCCTTTTTTAATTGTTTTGTCTTCACTGTTATTCATGGATTTTTGTTCCATGAATATCGGCTTACTAGTGTTCCTTGGAGAATAAGGATGTTTCATGGAGTAGACTTAGAAATGCAAGATCAAGAATGATCACAAACAAGACCATACTAAACCTACCAGAACAACTATGTTTGTTGCAGCTTTATTTACCATAGCTAAGCTATGGAACCAACCCAGATGCCCCTCAGTAGATGAATGGATCAAGAAAATGTGGTATATATACACAATGGAATTCTATGCCTCCATCAGAAAGAATGGCATTGCTTCATTTGTTAGAAAATGGAAAGACTTGGAACACATTCTATTAAGTGAAGTAACCAGGCCCAAAGAAACATAGGTCCCATGTTTCCTTTATTTGCAATAACTGGTATATGTCTGTGACAAGCAGAAAAGGTCAGATAAGTTGATGTTAGGCTTAATGAACCCCAAGATAGGGACTCAGATGGTTTTTCTTTCTTGCTATGCTTCTAACATATTTATAGGGTGATTTTTTTGTTGCTTTGTATGCCCGTCTCCCTCGGTATAACGTCTGTTTTCACTGTATTTGATGTTGGTATAATTTGGGGAGAGAAAGAAAACAAATTGTTTAAATAAGGATACAGGTGGACCCATTGCAACAATGAAATTTACAAGATGCTGTGTTGAAAAACGAGCTTTACAACTTTGGTGGGGGTGGGGGGGCACGGAGGAGAGGGGAAGTATAGTCCTGGAGATGGGAGGGCAGGGATGGTAAGGGAAAAACAAAGGAGGAAGCAACAATGCTTGATAAGAAACATACTCATTATCTTGCTCATGTAATTGTAACCCCTCTATACAGTATTTTCACAATAAAAAAACTTATTAATAAAAAAGAAAAGGTCAGATAAGTTTATGTAGGTGAAATGAACCCCAAGATAAGTATTCAAATGTTTTTTCTTTCATGCGATTGTTTCTAACATATTTATAAGATTATTTCTTTGTTGTTTTGTATGTCCCTCTCCCACGGTATAACCCCTGCTTTCACTGTATTTGATGTTGGTATAATTTGTGGAGGGGAAGGGAAAAAACAAATCGTTTAAATAGGGATACAGGTGGACCCATTGCAACAATGAAATGTACAAGTCATTATGTCAAAAAATGAACTTCACAACTTTGGAGGTGAGGGGAGTGGGGGTGGCGGGGGTAGGGTTGGTGGGGTGGGGGGTGGAGGTGGTGGTGGGGAGATGGGAAGGGATGGGAAGGGGAAACAAAGGAGGAGGCAACAATGCTTGATAAGGAATGTACTCATTATCTTGCCCATGTAATTGTAACCCCTTTGTATGGTATTTTCACAATTAAAAAAAATAAAAAGAAAGACCAACTTGGAGTTCATTTCACTTAGCATCATCTTATATGGTCATGTGTACATAGCTATTGAGCTATTCTGCTCATCTGCTAAGATTATCCTAGATGTATACTAATTATTACAAATAAGGGATACCATGGGATTTATGTTTCTTTGTGTCTGGCTTACTTCACTTAATATGATTTTTTCCAAGTCTTTCCATTTCCTTACAAATGGGGCAGTGCCATTCTTTCTGATGGAAGCATAGAATTCATCTATATCTATATCTATATCTATATCTATATCTATATCTATATCTATATCTATATCTATATCTATATCTATATCTATATATCTCACATTGTTTTGCATTCCCTACAGGCAGATGTCAGTCATGGGAGGTGAATAATAGAGCATCACAAACAAACCCACAGATCTACATCATGGTTCTTCAAGTTACACCATTTTTTCCTCTTTTGGAGTTAAGAACTCTCAGCATACATTTTAATCATTATCTTGACTGAGTACTTTATTTCTGATTGGCTAGGAACATTTCAGTATTAATTATTGAAACCACACTTCTTTTAAACTAGCTTGATGCTAGGGGTTTGGGGCAGGACAGAAGTCTACATAGGAGACAGAGCTAGGGAAATATAAGTCTGAATGTGAGTGTTTATATGAGAAGAGAAAAAGGGCTTTTGACAGAGGGAGTAAAGTAGAAGCAAGAACAATGAAAGAGAAAAGAGAGGAGAGAAACAATGGGTGAAAGTGGTACATACATAGTGGACATAAACCACTTTCGTGGACTTTTGAGCTCTTAGTGGCTTTGCATTATTTTCAGTATATTAATCTCTCCCATGCACTGGAAAGAGCACCCAGTCAAGTGATAAGATATCTCACAATCTTGCCCATTTGGCTCATCCATTAAATAGCAGTAGGATTCAGGTACCACTGTGAATACAGCTGGGAGAGACTCATATACACAGTTTGCTGAGCTCCAGGCAATAGAATGCTAAACCACCCCAGTTTGGCCCACTAGAATATGACTTGGTTGAGAAAGGAAGATAAATTATAGTGAGAGTCCTTACCTTGTAGGTTAATGGTGACATATGGATATTACAAATGATTTTTTTGACTTTTTTCTGGTCGTTTTCTCAATTTTTTCATCTTGGGAATAAAGCCTAGTCCAAAGGGTGACGTCTACTTTAGGCCTATTTCTATTGTGACTCAACAAGACACACAATAACATACACTATGTGTAATTAAATGCCTTCCCTATGTGACAATTTGGTAGTCAATGGAACAACTTATTAGTAAGGTATTGGGTTGGAACACTGTAGAATATGCTCATGAAAACTTGTGATCGTTAGTTAACACTGGCACTTCTAGGAAAGACATTGCTTACAATATAGCATAAGGAAACAAACAGTGATGGTGACCAAGTTTTCCTTGATTCTATATTATTTCTATAAATGAAAGCAGTATCACAGAGGGCTTGACCTGTTTTCATACCACTTATTAGAAATTTAGGATTTCTAATTGTAACCACATTGTTTTTAACTGCATAAATAATTTACCTAAAACAACCATCTATAGGAATTGGGAAGGTGGCTCAGTGGTAGAGTGCTTGCCTTGCATGCATGAGGCCCTGGGTTCGATTCCCCAGCACCACATAAGCAAAAAGAAAAAAAATGCCGCAAGTGGCACTGTGGCTCAAGTGGTAGAGAGCTAGCCTTGAGCTGAAGAGCTGAGGGACAGTGCCCAGGCCCAGAGTTCAGGCCCCACGACCTGACCCCCCCCAAAAAAAACCCCCCAAAAACCCCAACCATCTATAAATTTATAAGGATCTGACAAAAAATCAAGGTTGGGGCCAATTAAATTTATTATGGTTATGATTTATTAAATTGTAGGTGTGGAGTGCTAGCATGGTCTGTAGCAATCGTTATGGATGGCTGTGCATCAACAATCTTTTACTTTCCCTGGGATATAAACCGAAAACTAAAATGATTTCCTTGTGCTTCTCTCTTTTTTTTTTTTTTTTGGTCGGTCGTGGGGCTTGAACTCTGGGCTGGGCTTGGGAGCTGTCCCTGCGCTCTTCAGCTCAAGGTGAGTGCTTTACCACTTGAGCCATAGCGCCACTTCCAATTTTTCTAGTGGTTTTATTGGAGATAAGAGTCTCACGGACTTTCCTTCCAGGGCTGGCTTTAAACCGTGATCCTCAGATCTCAGCCTCCTGAGTAGCTAGGATTATAGGCGTGAGCCACCGGCGCCCGGCTTCCTTTTGCTTCTCCTTTTATGTAGCCTCTTGTGGTTGGTCATTGGGCAGTGTGATTTAGAGGACAAAGGATAAAGATGTTCCAATGAAGTGACAATTCATAGTCCTTGAGGGTCATCTACAAACATATTTTTGAGATCATAGACCTATAGTTTCTGTTTGCATTATTCACGGGAAGAGTTAGGCACTGAACTTTTAATTCCCTAGATGGATTCTAATGTTCATCCAGCACTAGATTCTTTACTTTCTTGTCATAGGTCCTTGGTGGAAGAATGTATATTCTTACTGATTTGGTTTGTGTTTAGACCATATGATTTGAATTGATAATGCATTTTTAGCAGATGTGATTTATGCAGTTTTGTATTGTATAATTGAACTTGTCCCCTGTAACTTCATGAAAAAGAAAATGCCTGGATTACTAGTCCATAAGGATTGAGATTCGTATGAAACTTATAGGTTTCATGTCCTCCAAGCTGTCCTACAGCTTAAAGCCAAGTGAGCAATCCTCACAGATTAAATATATGAGTGAGAAGAAATAGTAAATAGCTGTCTCAGTCTCTGAGTCAGAGTAGTTTGTTACTGTATCACTTTTGTAGAAATGTCAGACTGACAGAGAGGGCTAAATGACCCGCCTAAGATATCTTATCTATGACAAAAGAGTAGAATCCAGGACTCTGATGCTTGAGATAGTGCTCTTTAAAGCAGCTTATCCTAAAGAGATGTGACCTCTTTTCTTTTGTGCCTAAGTCTGGTAAGTGGAAAACTATGTTCTAGCCTTCCCACGCCACAGACATAGTCTTTGGGTTCACCAACTAAAGACATGGTTTCATTAAGTATTAGATGCCTCAGGACAATGTTTTTCTTCCTTGTATGTTATTTTGTTATTCTTTTCTATTTTCACTTTAGTTTTAGGTCATATCCAATTCTGATTCATTAAAACATGGTTCTAGTTATTTTGTTTTAATTTACTGTTTTTCTTTCTTTAACGCAACTCACAGCATCTCTGCATATGATACAATTCTTTTGTAAGTTTCTATAGATTTCTTTCAACTCTAAATTGACATAGAAGCACAATTCAAAACAATGTGGAAACAAAATTTATCTGAGCCACTCTAATAACTTTATTTCAGTAACATAAGCCACAGTACTCACTGCCCTCTAAGAAAAAAAAAACTTAAAACAAATGAAGGTAGAGAAGTTAGTATGATAATCCCAAAGTATCAGTGAGAATAGAAGGCACGTCCATCACTTCTGTAATCAAGTGACTACCTCTCTTGTATCTTCTCAAAATACACAGATATTTGCAGTCTTTATCATAACATAATATGAAATCTATAAGCCTTCCATTGAGGCACTTGGGTTAGTGGTAGATAATACCTTTGCACTGAGTGACATTCATTAGCAACAACTTCAATAAACCTATAAAGGGAATAAGAATTGATATATAGCCAGGCACCAGTGGCTCATGCCTGTAATCCTAGCTATTCAGCAAGGTTGAGATCTGAGGATTGGAGTTCAAAGCCAGACCAGGCAGCAAAGTCTGTGGGACTCTTATCTACAATTAACCATCAGAAAACCAGAAGTGGTGCTGTGGCTCAAGTGGTAGAGCTCTAGCTTTGAGTTGAAGATCTTAGGGACAGCGCCCAGGCTCAGAGTTCAAGCCCCACAAAAACAACAACAACAACAACAACAGAATTGACAGATAAGTGTTTCTTCAGAAGGTAAAATGATACATTTATATTTAATCTGTAGGCTTCTGGCTTTCTTTTTTTTCTTTCTTTTTTTGTGGAGGGGGGTCAGGTCATGGGGCCTGAACTCTGGGCCTGGGCGCTGTCCCTCAGATCTTCAGCTCAAGGCTAGCGCTCGACCACTTGAGCCACAGAGCCACTTTATGCTTTTTTCTTTTTGCTTATGTGGTGCTGAGGAATCGAACCCAGGCCTTAGGCATGCAAGGCAAGCGCTCTACCACTGAGCCACCTTAGCCTCCTGGATTTCTTTTTCTTCTTTTCTTTTGTGCTGTTATTGGGACTTGAACTCAGGATCTCAGAATCTTGCTCACAACTGGCATTCTGTCAACTGAGCCACGGCTCCAGTTCTCTTGTAGTAATACTTCATTTTTCCCCAAAGGAATGTTTAGTGAAGCATCTCTTTTTCTCAACTCCATTCCATACATGACAATGTTATATAGAATAGCTATTTGTCTTAGTGAAATTTGGGTTCCCTACGGTAATAGAAATACAATTAGAAATGTCTTCCGTTGCTCTCAATGAAAGTTATAGTGAAAATATATCTTGAGCAGTGGTTAGAGGGGACTAAGAATTTCACATTTTTACATTTACTGTCAGCCTAATGATATTGTACTGAAGCAACTTCACAATTTAGAATCCTGCATGATATTATGCATGGCAAGGATCAATATCAATTAATCTTTGAGTATTTCCAGAGTACCTCTTTCCTAGAATTTAGCTGAATATGCTCTATGGGAAATACAATGACACTATGTGAAGGAATTTGTTAGGATGTGTTGCCAAATTAACCCTTGAAGTCCCAATGGTTCAACACAACAAAAGAAAGTCTGTTTCTGCTTTATGCTATATTACCAAGCTATCTCAGCATGAGACCTTTTCCTCACAGACTTTCAGAGATCAAGGCATTGGAGGAGGCTATTTCATCATATAAACCTACTTCATAATGAAAGAAGAGATTTGTAGAGGAATGGCCAGAAAACAACTCTCAAATGCTTTGGCTTAGAAGTTATTATTCAGGAGTGGCACAGTGGCTCAAGTGGTAGAGCACTAGCTTAAGCACAAAGAGGCTCAGGGATAACACCCAGGCCTTGAGTTCAAGCCTCAGGACTGACAAAAACAAAAAATAAATTATTATTTGTAGCTTATTGGTCATAACTACTGTCAAAGTTATAGTTGATTTCAAAGAGGCTAGGAATTGTGCAGAGTGTGACACATAGATATATCTTGATCACTAAGCATCTCTGTGACTGACATTCCAACATTAAGTGCAAGTATTATGAAAAGGTACAAAATAAATGAATCTTTTTTTGAGGAAGGGGATAAATGTCTCTAAAATCCAGGAACATTTTGATATGAATTGGTGACATCTTGGTATTCTTGGCTCCAAGTTATAGCTGACATAGGGAAAGAACAAAGATCAGCAAATGCTTATTTGATGCAAATATTGAGTATGGAGACTGGCTATGGATTCACAAGACACACTATTGGATAGTGAGCCTTAAAAGCAGAAGTCTTTTTAGTAAAGAATTAGTATTTATGATCAAAGTGAATCATACCTATCCCAAAGGGCACTAGAACAGATAAGTAGTTTAGAAATTTATTCCAAAGTGTTATGGAGTGCATGTAATTTTCTTACTTAGTTCTTGATCTATAAATGGGAGGTACCTTGACTAATCTTATAACTCATATATATAGTTTTTGTTGGTCGTGGGGCCTGAACTCTGGGCCTGGGCACTGTCCCTCAGGTCTTCAGCTCAAGGCTAGCACCCTACCACTTTAGCCACAGCACCACTTCTGGCTTTTTTCTGCTTATGTGGTGCTGAGGAACCAAATTCAAGGCCTCATGCATGCGAGACAAGCACTCTACCACTGAGCCAACTTCACAGCCCATATTTCATATATTTAATAAACCCATGTAACTTAAATTCATTCACGAAGTCACATATTTTTAAGTATCTTTAAGTAGAAATCGAATTGTACATAACTGTAGATGATGTGACTCTATACCTAAAAGACCTTAAAGAGTCTACTAAAACACTGCTGGATCTCATAAATTCTTCCGGGAAAGTAACAATACAAAATGAACATACAAATTTATGTTACAATAAATATCACACTGAGAAATAAATCAGGAAAAAAGCCATTCAAAATAACCCAAAACAAACAAAAACAAAAACAAAAAACCAAGATGGGCATAGTGCATTATTACACTGAAATCCTAGCTGTTCACATGTGAAGGATCCCAGTAAGAGGCCACCCCATGCAAAAAGTGTGAGAGAACCTCCCCATCTCCATTGTACTCAGTTAAAAGCTGAGTGCTGTGGTGTGTGCCTGTCATCCCAGCTACATAGGAAACTTAAGTAGGAAGGTTGCAATCCAGGCCCAACTAGGCAGAAATGCTAGACCCCATTAGAAAAAGGACTAAAGCAAAAAAAGAAATATGTGTGTGACTGAAGTGGTAGAGTCTACTTAACAATCACAAGGCTCTAAGTTCAAATCCCAGTACCACTCAAAATAAATACCTAGGAATTATCCTAAGGAAATGAGAAGTCTCTGCAATGAAAACTATAAAACTCTGAAGAAGGAAGTTAGAAAAGTAAGATAGATTGCTGACAGCTACCTTTGCTGTCTCCAGGGAGCAACTATAGATGTAGATAACATGGCTTAAAGAAAGGTTAACCCAGAGGAGGACAACAGCAAAAATAGAGAAAGTCTGTGACTAGGAGAAATCAAAATTACTAAAATCTTAAATTTCTAAAAGAAATAATAAAGGCTGGGTGATGGTGGTCATGCCTGTAATCCTAGGTAATCAGAAGGCTGAGATCTAAGGATCAACATTCAAAGCCAGCCTGGGCAGGAAAGTCTATGAGACTTATCTCTAATCACTAAAAACACCAGAAGTGGAGCTGTGGCTCAAGTGGTAGAACAAGTGGTAGCAAAAAATGCTCAGAGAGAGTGTCCAGTCATTAAGTTGAAGCCTCAGTATTGGCAAAGAAAGTAGAAGAAAACAAAAGTAACCCCCTGTTTTCACTGTATCTGATTCCGGTGCTGTGCATCTTGTATATACATTTTTCTATTTCGGGGAGGATAAGGGAAATAACAAAATGCTGAAATAAGGATACAGGTTGACCCATTGTAACAGTGAGATGTACAAGACAGTGTGTAGAAAATGAACTTTACAATATTGGTGTGGGGGTGGGGAGGGAGAAGTTGGGGAGGTAAGGAGGAAAGGGATGGTAGGGGAAAAACAAAGGAGGTAACAATGCTCAATAGGAAATGTACTCATTACCTTACTCATGTAACTGTAACCCCTCTGTACAGTATTTTTACAATAAAAATATATATGATATGTGAAAAAAGAAAACAAAAGAAAGGAAAAGAAGAACGAGAGTTACAGAGTGAGAGAAAGGAAGAAAGGAAGAAAGAAAGAAAGAAAGAAAAAGAAAGAAAGAACCTTGCTTCATATGGTATATATACACAATGGAATTCTATGCCTCCATCAGAAAGAATGACATTGCCCCATTTGTTAGGAAATGGAAAGACTTGGAAAAAATTATATTAAGTGAAGTAAGTCAAGCCCAAAGAAACATAGGTCCCATGATTTCCCTTATTTGCAATATCTAGTATATGTATGAGTCAAGCGGAAAAGGTCAGATAAGGTGATGTTAAGGAAATGAACCCTAAGATATGTATTTTAAATGTCTTTTTTTCTTTCATGCATTTGTTTCTAACGCAATTATAAGATTATTTCTTTGTTGCTTTGTATGTCCCTCCCCCACAGTATAACCGCTGCTTTCACTGTATTTGATGTCGGTATAATTTGTGGAGGGGAAGGGGAAAAACAAGTCGTTTAAATAAGGATACAGGTGGACCTGTTGCAACAATGAGAAGTACAAGTTTGTCATGTTGAAAACGAACTTTACAACTGGGGGGGGAGGATTGGGTGGGGGGGGGGAGGCAGGATGGGAAGGGATGGGAAGGGTAAACAAAGGAGGAGGCAACAATGCTTGATAAGAAATGTACTCACTATCTTGCCCATGTAATTGTAACCCCTCTGTACAGTATTTTCACAATAAAAAATAAAAATTAAAAAAAGATGGAAATTGAGTGTCATTTGATAGTAGGAATGGACCTGCTCTTTCCTTGGCCATTCCAGTCATTGTTGTGTCCTTTCTTCCTCCTCCTCCTCCTCCCCTTTCTCTCCCTGCACATCTGCCTCCTCTCCTCTCTCCCTCCCCTTACCCTCTCCCACTCCCTTTCCCACTCCCTCTCCCACCTTCTCCCTTTCTCTCTCCCTCATCCTCCTGAAGGGGAGAGCAGCAAGTGCTCAGCCGGACCAAGATCAGACAGTATTTTCGTTCCTCTGCCCAGAACTAAACAGATATAGCAGCCACCAATTGTGAGTGCCACACCTCCAAGTCCAATACAAAATAGAACCTAAATGCACTCGTCCACTAGAGAAACTCAGATCAAGGAGGAAAAAAATATCCAGAAGCCCAATTCCTAGTAGGTAAATGCAACAAAGAGCTGGGGCTGTTGGCCAACACAAAAGGTATGCATCAGGATGTAAATGCTGCCAAACTTTTCTACGATCTTCTTCATCCTTAGGAGTGTTATTCATGCAAATTGAGTGTGTTTTATTGTGTTGGCTTATGAATGAAATTCAGTGGTGGGGTAAAGTGCCATATACCTAACCCCGGGTTAATGGCTCTAGCCACTAACATAGAAGGTGTGGTCCAGAGACAAACTAAATTCAGCTGGAACTTGTCTATAACTTAATGTACTTCATTTCTGGGAGTGTCATCCAGCATAACATAATGTGTGTGAGAGCATTTGCTCATGAGGAGAACTCATTGGTGGAATAAAATGCCACTTTCCTAGTCCTGGGTGACTAATGGAAACAGTATGGTAATGGCTCCTTCTCCCCCACAACACAAATGACAGATGGAGAGGATACTACTAGGATTTTTATCATATAGTTTACCTAGGGCACTGTCAGGGCATTGATAGCATATTTTAGCAGGACAATGTATGGGTTTCAGGAGTGGCAGAGTGCTTTTCTCTGACTGGGATAACAGATCCGAGAGTGGAAATTGAGGCTGGAAGAGAAGATCCATTTTTCTGATAGACCCCCAATGGGCATCAATCAATTTTTCTCTTCAACAAAGAAAGGCTGGTAATATTTTCCTCCTACAGGTAATATTTTCCTCCTCCTCCTCTTCTTATTCTTAACTTTCCTATCCTTTTCTAATCCTTGATGATATCACCTTTCTCCAAATCAACTGAATTGCATATTTGTGTACTAGCAGTCATCAAGTTACATTCCCTTTTTCCCTTCTTCTCTTTTCTTCATCTGTTCCCTCACCCTCATTATTCTTCAACACATAAGTTCTAACTCTTATACAGAGTGCTCTTATTTTTCTAGTCTTCATTGTACAATATAAAAAGGCTAGCTGCTGGGGGCCAGTGGCTCACGCCTGTAAACTTAGCTATTCAGGGGGCTGAGAACTAAGGATTGTGGTTCAAAACCAGCCTAGGAAGGAAAGTCCTTGAGACTCTTATCTCCAATAAACTACCAGAAAATTGGAAGTGGCATTGTGTCTCAAGTGGTAGAGCCTTCAGCCTTCAGCTGAAGAGTTGACCAGCGCCCAGACCCAGATTTGAAGCCCCATGACTGACAGAAAAGAGGCTATATAAAGCATGATTGGTTGTGTAGATAATATTACCAATGATATGTTACTATCTGTAACACCTACTTGCGTGTTGAATTGGTGGAAGGTACTATTGTGATATATGCACAAGCCAGTGATGGAAGGAACAGCTAATACCCAGTCCTATGAGAAAATAAAGAACAATCCAAGGGATTGTGCTTTTATAATACTCCTAAAATTTTTCAATAAAATAGAAAACTTGTTCTTTGAAGCCAAGATTACATTTGTCTCTAAACCAGAGAGGGATACAATAAAAAAGAACTGTAGACCAATATATCTGACAAACATAGATGCAAAAATCCTCAGTAAAATATTTGCTATCAATAGCATACTCAATAGCATATCAAAAAGATCTTACACTACAACCAATTTTATTTCAGGTATGCAAGTTTGGTTCAACACACATGAAACCAATAAGTATATATAGAACATAAGATTAATGACAAGAATCACATGATCATCTTAATTGATTCAGAAAAGGCCATTGAAAATTCAATATCCTTTTGTAATAAAGGATTTGAAGAAAATAAAAATAGAAGAAATGTACCTTAACTTGAATTGACAAAGTAGCCAAAAACATACATTGGAGAAAAGACAACCTCTTCTACAAATGGTGGTGGAAAAATAAGATATTTATATGTAGCATACTGAAACTAAATTCCTATCTCTCCTGCTGTATAAAAACCAATTCAAAATGGATAAAAGATTTTAATGTAAGATCCTAAACTCTGAAACTAATACAGAAGAACAGAAGTTTTCAGAATTTCAAATATAAATTTAAAATTCTAAATAGAAATTTTGTCAATGAGGTAATAATTGAGTTGAATGAAAATACACTTGAAAAATGAAGAAACTAACTACAACAAACAAAAGAAACAATATCTGAACTTGAATACAGGTATTTTGAAATATCTTAGAGAAAAAAGAATAAAAAGAAAGGCTTGAAACTTGACTCAAGTGATATAATACTTGCCTAGAAAAGTACAAGGCACTGAGTTCAAGCCCTGCAATGACAAAATACTAAAAAAAATAAAACTACGTTAATGCCAGTTTGAGTCGCTTATGAATATAATAGAGCTATATGAGTAGTAGAAACTAGGCAAAATATAATTTGAAGACAGCCCAGGCAAAAGTAATTGAGATTTTATTTCAACAACTAAGTCAGATATTGTGGTCCATGTTTATAAACCAGCTATGTGGGAAGCCATAGGTAGGTTGACCACAATCCAAGGCCAGTCCCAAGCAAAGAAAATGACTAAAACAAAAAAGGGCTGGAGGGAGAGGCTCTGAGTTCAAACTTCAGAGTCGTGGAAAATAAATTAAGATAACTTCTAAGATTTACAGAAGTTATTAAGTGAGCAATCTAAAAAATACAAGTATGGAAAATACTCTGGAAAGTTAAAAGCAAGGTTAAATATTTATTATTATATTTCATTATTCCATATGCCATAATTATTTCTCAAAAAACATTATTTTGTTTTGTTCTTTTTTGCCAGTCCTGGTCTTGAACTCAGGGCCTGGGCACTGTCCCTGAGCTTCTTTTGCTCAAGTTAGCACTCTACCAATTGAGCAATAGCGCCACCTCCAGCCCTTTCTGTTTATGTAGTACTGAGGAATAGAACTCAGGGATTCATGCAAGCACTCTACCACTAAGCCACAAAGTATGGTATAAAGTATATTGAAAGCTACAAGAGGTAAGTGCTAAATCACTTATAAAGGCAAAGTCATTGGAAAAATAGCAGTAAATAACTGGCAATCTAGATCGCTATTTCTACCAAATATATCTTTTGGAATTAAAGATTTTCCAAGATAAAATATGCTAAGGAAATTCATGATCACCAAATCATGGATTGCAAAAAATCTCCAAAAATACTATACATAGGAAGGAAAGAAGGTTGAGCAGAATCATGAAAGCACATGAACAATAAATTTCACTACAATATTAGGTAAGAAAATTCAAATTAGAAAAGAAGTGAATGAGATTGTAAGGGGGTAGTATGAGGGGGTAGATGACTGAAAAAAGAGAATGGGACAAGTACAATCACAATACCCAATGTGATAAAGGAGGTGGGATATGTAAAATGAGTCTGGGAGGAAGGAACAGATAAGGAGAATGATGTAATGATGGGATGATTGATAAAGGACCACTGGACACTTAGATGGACATGATAAATTATAATGTCCTTGTATAACCTTTTAAAATTAAGAAAAAATGTATTCAACATAAAATATTAATTCAGTAAATCATTAAATCTGTTATTAAAAAGAACAAAAGGATACAGTTTACTCAAAATAACCAGAATGAAAGCACCAAAATGCCAATTTAAGTACTTATATTTCAATAATAACATTATTGAGAGTATTAGGATATGAATTCAGAGACTTAAACTTACTTGCTAGGCAAGAGATCTACCAGTTAAACCATGCCCCCATTCCTCAATAATAACAAATGTACATCATGTTAACTGGAAATTTTGATTAAATATTAAGAACCAAGTATTTACTGCCTACAAAATTCCTAAGATATACTCATACAAAGGACAGAAAATAATATAAGTAAATGGAAGCTAAAAGCAATGAGGAGTAGTTATTCTGGTTTCTGTCAGAACAGAGTTCAAGTCAAAATTAGTGAGAAGAAATCAAAAAGGTCTCTTTGTAGTAGTAAAGGAAACAATTTTTCAAGAAGATATAATGATTAAAATATATGTATAAAATATTAGGGTATCCAATTTCATAAAACATAAAAGAAGACATAAAAAGAAGAGATAGGACATAAAAGAAGAGATAAGCCAATGTATATTACTAGTGTGTAGCTGATTGGACTAAAACAATCAACAAAGAAACATCTGAATTAAACTACACAATAGATCAAATGTACTTAACAAACATCTATGGAATATTCATAATACACATGGCTTTCAATAAGTATTATAATAGTCTTTAAAGTGGATCATGTTACCCTGTAAATCAAATCTTAATTTAAAACATTAACTTTTTTTATTTTTTCAGAGCATAATAGATTGAGACTAGAAGTCAAGAGAAACTTCAGAATCTATGCAAAAACATGGAAAATGAACTAGACATTTTGGAACAATTAGTGACTAGTTGAAGGAAATAGTCTAAAAATGAAAAACTTTGAGGTTGAAATAAAAGCAGAAACACAACATACTAGAATTTGTATGATACTCTGAAAGTCATTTTGAGAGGGTCGTTTATAGCTATTAGTGTCTACATTAAAATATTATAGGGACCTCAAATAAATAACAAATGACATATCTCATGGACCCAGAAAAACAAGAACCAGCCAAGCAAAGTTAAAAAATGATAAAAAAAATTTTAGTGAAATAGAGGCCCAAAGAACAATTCTAAGGATTAGTGAAGCAAAGTGTTGATTCTTTGAAAAGATACACAAGGATGACAAACGCTTAGCCGAATTAACAAAAACAGGGAAAAGAAAAGAACAAATAGATGTGAAGGGTAAACAAAGGAGGAGGCTGCAATGTTTGATAAGAAATGTACTCATTATCTTGCCCATGTAATTGTAACCCCTCTGTACAGTATGTTCACAAAAAATAAAAATTAAAATTAAAAAAAGAAAAGAACAAATAGAATTAGACAAGAAACAGTAAACATAACAGCAGATGCCTCTGTAATTCAGAGAATTTCTGGGGAATATCTTGAAAACTTCTATTCCAATAAGTTGAAAACCAAAAAAACAGAAAAAATATTTTTCTCTAAAGCAGATACACATGGCAAACAATAGAAAGACTGGGGATATCAGTTTCATTTCTTTTAAATGCTCATTTTAGATGTTTGTAAACATATGGTGTATCTCCATCTCTGACAAGTTACAAAGCGCAGGAAACAAAAAAGACATAGCATAAACCATTATCATGAACCCCCCTCACTTTTCTACTAGTCTATTATGTCCCAAAATACAAAGTAGTTATGCACACTATTTTATTTTAGTTTGTTTTTTATTATATTGGCTTCTGGAAGATTGTATTTTGTCAAGCACATAATAACTAAAATGCAGGTAACTGAAGTTGATAGAACATAGCATGGCAGAGTAAAAATATTAGTTCCAATCATATCTCTATTATCAAATCAATATATGTTTATTGAAAAGTTGCTTTCTTTTTCTTTTAAAATTAATTTCATTATCTTTAAGTAGATGTACAAAATAGTTTTAATTCAACATATCAATTTATGAGTACAATGCATCTTGAACAATGTTACCCTTTCCATCATTCTACTCCCTCAACAATCCCAAAACCACTCATCTCAATCACTTTCTTTTTCTTCTTCATTTTTTTTTTGTTGGTGGTGGAACTTGAACTCAAGGCCTGGGCATTGTCCCTGAGCTCTTTTGCTGAAGGCTAGCACTTTACTACTTTGAGCCACAGTTCCACTTCCATCTTTCCATCTTTCTGGTGGTTCATTGGAGGCTTTCGTGCTCCATCTGGCTTTGAACCAAGCTCCTTAGATCTCAGTGTCCTGAGTAGTCCCTGAGTTGTAGGACTAACTTTGTTTTTCTAAGTTATATTTTCCTAGCTATAACATGAGATAAGGATGAGCTATAAGAAGTATTAAAAACTTTTACCCTAACTACAGTCTATGCTTATATTTTCCTATTTATTCAACATGTTTATTTGTTGATGTATATTAAACAAACATCTGCAAATAAATCTGAGAAATCAAAGCTTATTCAATTGTAATATTAAAATATAATTTACCAGGTTGAAGTTATAATTGCTAATGAGAAGTTGAGCCAGGTTAGAATGTTTTAGGTATGGGCTGCTCACAATATAAATTAGGGTAGGATATGAAATGAAATTAGAAGTTGGAAAAAAATGTCAAGTAGACAGTCCAGGTTCCAAGAGCTGTGATTCTATTTTTTGTATATGGTTGCAGACTGTTTCCAACTCTTTCTGAAATGTATTATTAACTTCTTACATTGAGAGCTATCCTAATTGAAGGACATCATAAATTTTTTGTCATAAAAATCTTGTCTTATGCTATTAGAAGTATCTAGGAGTTATTCACAGGGAAGAACTCCATCTAAATTCTGTCTGGATAAGTTCCACATAGCTAGGTTGAGTGGGTTAATTATGCATTATCGCACTCTTTTATAACTAAGTCAATACTACTACAGTTTTCAATTGTCCCAAGAAACTTTATGGTCAAATAATATTGATGTTTAATTCATTTGTATTGTCAATTAATACATTTTATAATTTTTTATGGTTCAGATATGAAATGTCCCCGAGATTCATATATTTTTTAAACATATATTTTTATTGTAAAGATACTGTACAGAGAGGTTACTGTTGCATCAGCATGGTAATAAGTCCATTTCCTGTCACAGAGGCTCACATATTGAAGAGTTTGTTGCCATTGTAACACTGTTCATAAATGTCTTTTTGGTCTCGATTTGCTCACAGGAGGTGGTATTAACTGTGGGAGGTGGGGCCTAGTTGAAGGAAGTAGGTCACTGGAGACTTGCTCTTATGGATATATCTTATTCCCTTTCTTCCACTGATTCCTGGCTATCACAGGGATAAGGCAGCTCTGTTCCACCATGACTAGCTGCTGTGATGCTTTTTTCCTATCACTACAGGCTCAAAAACAACAAATTCAAGTGATTGTGGTCTGAAACTTCTGAAAGCACAATTTACTTGAATAAATATTTGACTATTTCAATAACATATAATTATTATTGCTTACTTAATGTTTATTTTATTAGTAAACTGATCCCAAGTTATTAAATGACCTCCCACTAGGTCAAACTATTGCTAGGTTTCACAGTTTCCTAACATTTCCACATTGGGAACCAAGCTTCTAATACATTAACCCTTGGAAGTAAAAACTAAATCCAAGCCACAGCAGATTCAATTTAGTCTAAGTTCATTTCCTATTGTTTTTTTTCCAGTGTCCCTGAAATCCTGAGCCAGTATGAGTTATGTGCTATCATATCACATGCTTTACAGTAATCAAAGTTCCTTGATGCATTTTTGAGGAAAGAAAACCTGTCTTCAAGGTGTAATTTTTTTGTGTGTGTGCTGGTCCTGGACTTGAACTGAAGACCTGAGCCTTTGTGCTAAAGTGCTACCTCTTGAGTCATACCTCCACTTCCAGCTTTTTGGTAGTTTATTGGAGATGAGAGTCTCACAAACTTTCCTACTCAGGCTTCAAACTGTAATCCTCAGATTTCAGCCTCCTGAGTAGCTAGGATTACAGATGTGCCCAACTTCAAGGTGAAATTCTTTTAATAATGAATTAATCTGACAACTACTTGTTCTCTTGCTGGATTATGAAAATCCCTTAGGAAATCATACTGGTTTATAGGCTCTACTATTTGTTAACACAAGCTTGCATAATAAAGACTTGGTATGTAGTAAAGGATTTGTTCATTTAGAAGTAGAAAATAAAATGTATAATTTTATGTTTTTTTCTTCTTAAGAACTACAAATGGCCCCAAATTGGTATTTATCATAAGATTTTTATCCTATCTGTACCAAAGCATTTACCTCTGGTTAAAAATAAAATTCAGCCAGGTGCTGGTGGCTCATGCCTGTAATCCTAGCTACTCAGGAGGCTGAGATCCGAGGATCAAAGTTTAAAGCTAGCCCAGGCAGGAAAGTTCCTGAGACTCTTATCTCCAATTAACTACCAGAAAACCCTAAGTGGTGCTGTGGCTCAAGTGGTAGGAACACTAGCTTTGAGCTGAAGAGCTCAGGTCCAGAGTTCAAGCCCAACAACTGACAAAAAATCAGCTTAATTCCATACAGCCTCATTAAACAAACATACCTGTTATTTTGAATACAGAGTTCACAAAACATTGCTTCACCCATAGCTAGATCTTGTTCAGGCAAATGTGAATACAAATAATAGTGTTATATGTATTAAGACATAAGGATTTACAAGGTATTATGGGAACATAGAGGACTATTAAATTCAAAATGTGAAGTCATGGATATCTTCAAGGGGAAAGGTTATGTAAGCTAAATCTTGAAAATGAGTAAATGCTGTCTAGATAATCAGAGGTAGCACTAGATGCAATGAGAGTAAAAAAATTGAATTTTAGGGATGTGCTTAGGAGCTAGTGAAAGATTTATACTAACAACAGGGTCTGGAAACTCCTAAATACTCTAAATACTCAGTATATACCCTGGGACTCAACTGTACTTCAGTAAGTGTGCAAGGTTGTCCATCTATTTGGAATAGGGTGTATAAAACCTTTATAAAATAAGTCATGATAAAAAATTAAGTTGGATAGACTTTTCATGTAGGAAAATCAATATTTTTCAGCATCACACATTTCTGTATATAAAGAGTGAAGTTCAATTTGCAGTAGAGATCTCCTATGTAACTGCATAGCCACACAATTAGCCACACAATTAGGGATAAACACATGTAAAGTTAGCTTTTAATGTGGCAGATATATTAAAATGATACCTTTAGGGTGTTGCCTTAATCCAATATGACTGTTGTCATTATAGACTCTAGGGATTTTCAGCACACAGAGGAATAGTCCTGCAGAGAAACAATGGGAAAGTTGTCCAAAAGAAAGGCATCTCAAGAAACCTGGCTTCCAGAACTGTGAAAAGATAAATTCCTATTGCCAGAATCACCCAGTCTATAGTTCTTTGTTATGGTAGCCATAAAAAATTAATATATCTGAGCAGGTTAGATGTTATCAATAAGGATGGCAATGAAGAGTTAGGACATTATATGTATCATATTACCATATGTACATCAAATTATAAACACATGTATAATCAGCATGACAATAAAATTAGTTTTAACCTGGCAAAAATTTTTCAAGAAAGAAATAAACATACTGTTAAAATTAATGCAAGTCTTTTTTCCTATTACTCATTACATAGCTCTGAAATTAGAAAGTGAATTTAATCTGACTTAAATTACATTTTGCATGTCCATAGGTTTGAATAGTAAAACATGGAATATACAGTGTTAGAGCCTTATTGATTCTAATTTTTCTTTTATTTTTCTTCATGATTGTGATTTGACTCTGGATTAATATTGTAAAAACATATAGTATGGCCCTTTTGTTAGGTTACTATGTGTTATAGTGATTGAATTAGCTCATCGGATGGTGTGATATTTGGAAGCATTTATTGAGCTGCTTAAAGAAAGGAAGAGATAGAGATGAGCAGGCAAATACAAAATCGGCTTTCAATTTAGGATGTTCCTTGATATTAAAAATATCATCAATGAGACCTTCTTTTAGATAGCTTTCTTCAACAAAGCTTTAATGAATACTAATGACAATGGTTAGTTCAGGATATGTAAAGGTTGCCTTCTACTGAAGAGAGAGGAGACCAGCAATCCGTTAAAAAAATTTTCATGAAAATTTCTTTTACCTTCCCCCATTTCATTAGCATATATTACTTGTACAAAAGTGTTTCATTAGAAAACTCCAGGACCAGATGTTTTTACAGCGGAATTTTACAAGGCCTTCAAAGCAGAGCTCACACCAATACTCCTCCAACTCTTCAATGAAATTGAAAGAGAAAGTTCACTACCGAACACATTCTATGAAGCCATCATAACCCTCATCCCAAAACCAGGCAGGGACTCATCAAAGAAAGAGAACTATAGACCCATTTCTTTGATGAACATTGATGCAAAACTTCTCAACAAAATTTTGGCCAATCGACTTCAACAATTCATCCAAAAAATCATACACCATGATCAAACAGGATTCATTTCAGGGATGCAAAGCAGGTTCAATATACACAAATCAATTAATATTATTCATCACATCAACAAGAGCAAGAATAAGAACCACATGGTTATCTCAATAGATGCAGAAAAAGCATTTGACAAGATCCAACACCCCTTTATGATGAAGGTTTTGGAAAAATTAGGAATCCATGGAACATTCCTCAATACAATAAAGGCTGTATATGACAAACCTACAGCCAGCATTTATACTCAATGGTGAAAAACTAAAGCCATTTCCTCTTAACTCAGGAACAAGACAAGGATGCCCACTCTCTCCACTTCTCTTCAATCTAGTATTAGAATGCCTAGCTATAGCAATAAGACAAGATGCAGACATAAAGGGGATCCAAACAGGGAAAGAAGAAATAAAACTCTCCCTCTTTGCAGATGACATGATCTTGTATTTAAAGAATCCCATAGACTCCACTCCCAAATTACTCAAGCTGATTCAAAACTTTGGCAAAGTAGCAGGTTATACAATTAACCCCCCAAAATCAATGGCTTTTCTGTATGCCAACAATGAGAAAAGTGTGGCTGAAATTAGGAAAGCAACTCCATTTGTAATAGCCCCACAAAAAATAAAATACCTAGGAATTAACTTAACTAAAGAAGTGAAGGACCTCTATGATGAAAACTTTAAAATCTTAAAAAAGGAAATCAACACAGAACTTAAAAAATGGCAAAACCTCCCATGCTCCTGGATTGGAAAGATTAACATCGTGAAAATGGCAATACTTCCCAAGGCTATCTACAAATTTAATGCAATACCTATCAAAATTCCAACCTCATTCTTCAAGGAAATAGAAGAGGCAATCCAAAAATTCATATGGAACAATAAAAGACCCCGAATAGCAAAAACGCTCCTCAATGGAAAGAACACTGCTGGAGGAATATCAATACCAAACTTCAAACTCTACTATAAAGCCATAGTAATCAAAACAGCTTGGTATTGGCATAAGAACAGACCTCAGGACCAATGGAATAGAATTGAAAACCCAGAAATGAACCTACAGACCTATAGCCATCTAATCTTCAGTAAGGGAGGTAAAACAATAGAATGGAAGAAAGACAACCTCTTCAGTAAATGGTGCTGGCAAAATTGGTTAACTACATGTAGAAAACTAAAGCTAGATCCTTATATATCACCCTGCACCAGAATCAACTCCAAATGGATCAAAGACCTTGAAGTCAAAGCAGACACTCTGAAAACATTACAGGATGGAATAGGTGAAACCCTAGGTCTCCTTGGCTCAGGCCGAAATTTTCTGAATACAGACCCGGAAACACAACAAATCAAAGAAAGGTTGGACAAATGGGATTGCATAAAGTTGCAGAGCTTCTGCAGGGCAAATGACATAGCTAGCAAGATCAATAGAAAGCTCACGGATTGGGAGAAGATCTTTACTAGCCATACAACGGACAAGGGTCTCATATCTAAAATATACTTGGAACTCAAAAAATTAAACCCCCCAACAACAAATCCTCAAAGAAACAACTGCCCAATAAATAAGTGGGCGAAAGACTTAAAGAGAAACTTCTCTGAAGAAGAAAGAAGGATGGCCAATAGACACATGAAGAAATGTTCAACATCCCTAGCCATAAAAGAAATGCAAATCAAAACAACATTGAGATATCACCTCACTCCAGTTAGAACGGCAAAAATCAAGAACTCTAACAACAACAGATGCTGGAAGGGATGTGGACAGAAAGGAACCTTACTTCATTGTTGGTGGAAATGTAAACTTGTTCAATCACTTTGGAAAGCAGTATGGAGGTTCCTCAAAAGACTTCACATAGAACTCCCCTATCACCCAGCAATCTCACTTTTGGGCATTTACCCAAATGTTTACAAACAAGACCACACTAAAGCTACCAGCACAACTATGTTTATTGCAGCATTATTTACCATAGCTAAGATATGGAACCAACCCAGATGCCCCTCAGTAGATGAATGGATCAAGAAAATGTGGTATATATACACAATGGAATTCTATGCCTCCATCAGAAAGAATGATATTGCCCCATTTGTTAGGAAATGGAAAAACTTGGAAAAAATTATTTTAAGTGAAGTAAGCCAGGCCCAAAGAAACATAGGTCCCATGGTTTCCCTTATTTGTAATATCTAGTATATGTATGAGTCAAGCGGAAAAAGTCAGATAATGTGATGTCAGGAAAATGAACCCTTAGATGTGTATTTTAATGTTTTTTTTTCTTTCATGCATGTGTTTCTAATGCATTTATAAGATTATCTCTTTGTTGCTTTTTCTGTCCCTCCCCCACAGTATAACCCCTGCTTTCACTATATTTGATGTCAGTATAACTTGTGGAGGAGATGGGGAAAAACCAGTTGTTTAAGGATACAGGTGGACCTGTTGCAACAATGAGAAGTACAAGTTGTCATGTCCAAAACGAGCTTTACAACGTCGGTGCGGGGGGGGGGGGAAGGGGGGTAAGGAGAAGGATTGGGATTTGGGGGGAGGGGGGAGGCTGGGAAGGGATGTGAAGGGTAAACAAAGGAGGAGGCTGCAATGCTTGCTAAGAAATGTACGCATTATCCTGCCCATGTAATTGTAACTCCTCTGTACAGTATGTTAAAAAATAAAATTAAATTAAATTAAAAAAAAGTGTTTCATTGTGATATTTCCATGTGTGCCTAAAGTATACCCCAATCAAACTCATCCCCTCCTCATGGTTCCTTTTGGTCCTTTTCTTGAAACAATTTAAATTGTTTTCTTTTCACAAACGTGGATATGGTCCAAGAATTCTATTACTTCTTTCAATCAACAATCCAGAACAAATTCTGAATGTTACTGTATTTTTCTATCATTATTTGAGTGAAACATTCTTTTTTTTTTCTGGTGCTGAGGCAAGTACTCTGAGCCTGGGCACTCTCCCTGAGCTCTTCAGCTCAAGGCTAGCACTCTACCATTTGAGCCACAGCACCACTTGCGCCTTTTCCTGCTTTTTGTGGGGCTGAGGAATCGAACCCAAGGCCTCATTCATGCAAGGCAAGCACTCTACCTCTGAGCAACCTTCCCAGTCCAAGTGAAGTATTCTTTAATGCATTTTTCTTTATTTGTAAAAGAAACTATTAGGAAATGGAATCATTCACAAGCCACTTCCGGCTTTTTTCTTTTTGCTTATGTGGTGCTGAGGAATCGAACCCAGGGCCTCATGCATGCAAGGCAAGCACTCTACCTCTGAGCCACCTTCCCAGCCCAGTGATATATATTTTAAAAAGGTCTATAATGATAAAATTGCACAATGTCAGACTATTAGCTATTATATGGGCTCCCCTGCTATGAATGTTTGTATCTTAAAAGAGAAAGGATTTCACAAAAATGCAAAGCCCTTCAAGCTTAAAAGAAATGAATTAAAAATCATTGCTATTCAAATTTTGGAAGAGCCTGCTTTCCTTTGACCCTTGTAAGGCAAAGGTCTTATGTGCATTGGAAAGAGGGGCTGTGCATAAGAGGAAGAAAGTAATCATTATTTTCTCATGCAAAGGTAGCATTAAGTAAACTCCTGTTCTTCCACATGTGACATTACTTGCAGATAGAAAAGAGAGTACATGAGGCACAGAAGCAAGAAAAACAGTACTTGTTTAAAGAACTATAAATAGCTTCAATTGTTTATGATAATGTAGCATTCCTGAAAGTGAACACTCAAAAATATTTTAAGAAATATTCTTTATTTTATTAATTTTGCTAATAAGTTTTTTTATTGTGAAAATACTGTATAGAGTGGTTACAATTACGTGAGCAAGGTAGTGAATACATTTCTTATCAAACATTGTAAAACAAAGATGATATAGGGTAGTGAAATCACTCTCTACAACATTGTAATGGTCATTATGGTATGTTTGTCTAAATCCTTAAGATATCTAATTCTAAGAAAGAATCCTAAAGACTTTGACTGATAATAGTGTATCAGTGTAGGTTTATCAATTCTAAGAAATGTATTACTTTAATCTAGAAATTCCAGATGGGTTTAGAGAACACAGAGGACAGAGGCCCAAAACACATAGGAAGATATTAAAACTCCAGAGGGCCTCTGCTTCTAGTTCTGGGTGGGAATAGAAACAACAATTTTATAAGATGTCTTGACTTGAATTATTATTATTAGTAGTAGTAGTAGTATTAGACTGTCCTGGAGATTGAACTCTGAGCTTGGGCACTATCACTCAGCTCTTGAGCTCAAGGCTAGCGCTCTGTCTCTTGAGCCATGTCCCAACCCGCAGGATGCCAACGAGGGCAGTAAACCTAAGCGAGAAGGAATGAAGGGATAAGAGACACAAAGAATGACAGCAAGACAAGGATTCTGATCAAGCTGCCAATTTTTATTTTTCGTACAGGGGTATTTATATGCTTAGAATAAGGAAGCTTTTTCATTGGCGTAGCAGCTGCGGGATGTTTGCTTAAGGCAAGGTGAAAAGGTTCGATTATGTAAACTCAGCCTCAAGATGTTCCAGTGAGATAGTAAAGCCTATCATGTTGAGAGACTCCCTTTTGGTTCCCAACAGAGCCACAGTCCCACTTCCGGTTTTCTAGTGGTTTATTGGACATCAGAGTCTCACGGACTTTCCTGCCCTAGCTGGCTTTGAACCATGATCCTCAGATCTCAGCCTCCTGAGTAGCTAGGATTACAGGCATGAGCCATGGGTGCCCAGCCTAATTTTAAAAAAAATCTTTAGATGTACAAAGGTGTTTCAATTGAATGTGTCAGTTTGTGAATACAATGCATCTTGATCATCACACTTTCCATAGTTCTCCTTAATCTCTGTTTTTTTAATAAGATTTTTTTTATTGTGAAAATACCGTATAGAGAGGTTACAATTACATGAGCAAGGTAATGAGTACATTTCTTATCAAGCATTGTTGCCTCCTCCGTCGTTTCCCCTTTCCATCCCTTCCCACTCTCCCCCCTCCCCCCTCCCCCCCCACCAGGCCAAAGTTGTAAATTCGTTTTTCTTTTTTTTTTTTTCTGTCTACAATAACAGGTGAAATTTACTTTCCTTTTTTTTTTTATTTTATTTGTGAACATACTGTACAGAGTGGTTACAATTACATGAGCAGGATAATGCGTACATTTCTAACCAAGCATTGCAGCCTCCTCCTTTTGTTTACCCTTCACATCCCTTCCCAGCCTCCCCCTTCCCCCCCCCATCCCAATCCTTCTCCTTCCCCTATGTACACCTCATTGTTGCAATGTGTCCACTTGTATCCCTATTTAAACAATTTGTTTTTGCCCTTCTCCTCCCCAAATTATACCAACATCAAATACAGTGAAAACGGGTTATACTGTGGGGGAGGGGCATACAAAGCAACAAAAAAAATCTTATAAATATGTTAGAAACAATAGCAAGAAAGAAAAACCATTTGAGTTCTTGTCTTGGGGTTCCTTTTGCATAACATCAACTTATCTGACCGTTTCTGCTTGTCTCAGACATATGCTAGTTGTTGCAAATAAGGGAAACCATGGGACCTATGTTTCTTTGGGCCTGGCTTACTTCACTTAATAGAATGTTTTCCAAGTCTTTCCATTTCCTAACAAATGGGGCAATATCATTCTTTCTGATGGAGGCATAGAATTCCATTGTGTATATATGCCACATTTTGTTGATCCATTCATCTACTGAGGGGCATCTGGGTTGGTTCCATATCTTAGCTATGGTGAATAATGCTGCAATAAACATAGTTGTGCTGGTAGCTTTAGTATGGTCTTGTTTGTAAACATTTGGGTAAATGCCCAAAAGTGGGATTGCTGGGTCATAGGGGAGTTCTATGTGAAGTCTTTTGAGGAACCTCCATACTGCTTTCCAAAGTGGTTGAACAAGTTTACACATCCACTAACAATGCAGTAGGTTTTCCTTCTGTCCACATCCCCTTCATCATCTATTGTTATTAGACTCCTTGATTATAGCCATTCTAACTGGGGTGAGGTGGTATCTCAGTGTTGTTTTGCTTGCATTTCTTTTATGGCTAGGGACCCCACCTATCCCCTCAATTTATGAGCTTCATTCTCACACACATATTGACTTTATAATTGCATTTGTCTGTGTTTCCTCTCTCTATTCATCTGTTCCTCTTTTCCTTGACCATCTTTTTACACCAAAAACACATGTAACAGTTTCCTGTGTTCATTTTGTTAAACTGTAACTTAGACATTCAAAGGGCCTCCCCTGCATATACCACACTTCAGTTACTATGTGTGTATATATATTCATATAATCCTGTATTGCCCTGAACTCTTTATGTAGCTTCTGACTTTTTTGCAGTGTGGCTAGAGTGAATTGTGCTGTCATGTATAAAATATCCACAAAAAGTTAATGGCTTAGCACAATAAAAGAGTGTAAAATACCTCAATGATATTCTTATATTCATTACATGTTCAATATGTTATAATATCTGGATATATCAGATTAAATAAACTCCATTATTAAAACAAAAAAAGAAATATACCACTGTAGTGGGTAATATTCAGAGGTAGGGTCTGAGTAAAAATAAGGTAATCATTGTACTTCCAAATTATTTTTGTATAAATATAAGTGTTCTGAATTACTTTGTTTTTCATTAAAAAATACATGAGATTGGATAATTTTTATATGAAACAGAGGTTTATTTTACTCATGGTCCCGAAGTTTCAAGGGTGTGGTACTAGCACCAACTTGGCTTTGGAGAAGATATTCTAGTGAGTGGCATCCCATAGCAGGCACACATTTGTGAGATCATATCACAAGCCATTGAGTTACTTGGGTCTCCCTTTTGAAGATATGCCTCAAGTTAACCTAAGAATCTTTCCATAGGCATGATCTTTAATAGGAACCTTTAATAGGTTGAGCCTAGTAGAAAGGTGCTACCTCACCTACACAAAAAACACCTTGGGAAATCAAGCTTTAACATATGAATGATTAAGGGTAACGCACATCTATAGCATGCAAGCTCAAAAATAAAAATTAAAACAATTAACAAATAGATTTTGCTGGCTGTATGGCCAATGACAGAAGTTATATAAATGCCATTTCTTTTTGGTTATTTATTGCTTGATAGAAATGTTAGGTAAATGATGAATAATAACCTTGATGAGCTAATTTAAAAAATATTTTCTAAGCCGGGTGCTGGTAGCTCACGCCTGTAATCTTAGCTACTCAGGAGGCTGAGATCTGAGGATCACGGTTCAAAGCCAGCCTGGGCAGGAAAGTCCGTGAAATTCTTCTCTCTAATAAACTACTAGAAAACTGGAAGTGGCACTGTAGCTCAACTGCTAGAGCACTAGTCTTGAGCTTAATAGCTGAGGGACAGTGCTCAGGCCCAGAGTTCAAGCCCCATGACCGACAAAAAAAAATTATATATATATATATATATATATATATATATATATATATTTTCTAGATGGCTGGCACTGTGCTGTTTATTAACTAAAATTTTATTTGGCTTCAAGCAACAGAGCTATCAGAAATTTTAAAAAATAAGCTGGGTGCTAGTGGTTCATGCCTGTAATCCTAGCTACTCAGGAAGCTAAGATTTGAGGATCAAGGTTCAAAGCCAGCCTGGGTAGGAAAGTCCGTGAGACTCTTATCTCAAAAAGAACAATAAAAAGAAGGTAGAATTGAAGTTTTGGCTCAAGTGGTAGAATATAGCCTTAACCACAAAAGCTCAGGGACAGCACTTGGACCCTGAGTTCAATCCCCACTACCAGCATCAAAAGAAAGTTTGTATTATCTTTCTTCCCTTCCTTCCTTCCTTCCATCCATCCTTCCTTCCTTCCTTCCTTCCTTCCTTCCTTCCTTCCTTCCTTCCTTCCATCCTTCCTTCCTTCCTTCCTTCCTTCCATCTCTCTCTCCCTCCCTCCTCCCTCCCTCCTCCCTCCCTCCCTTCCTCCCTTCTCTCTCTCTCTCTCTCTCTCTCTCTCTCTCTCTCTCTCTCTCTCTCTCTCTCTCTCTCTCTCTCTCTCTCTCTCTTTCTCTCTCTTTCTCTCTCCAGTCATGGGTCTTGAACTCTGGGCCTGTGCGTTGTTCCTGAGATCTTCAGTACCACTTGAACCACAGCACCACTTCCATAAGTTTACATTTTCTATGGTATTTTTTTATTATATAACAATCTTTTTTAAAAAAAATTGTGGGTCATGGGGCCAGAACTCTGGGCCTGGGCACTGTCCCTGAGCTCTTCAGTTTAAGGCTAGCGCTCTACCACTTGAGCCACAGGGCCACTTCTGGCTTTTTCTGCTTATGTGGTGCTGAGGAATCGAATCCAGGGCCTCATGCATGAAAGGCAAGCATTCTACCACTGAGCCACTTTCCCAGCCCAACAATCATTACTTTTTGTTTGTTTGTTTGGGTTTTTTTTAACTGTATTTTTTTGTCTTTTCTTTTTTGGTACTGGGGATCGAACCCAGGACGTTGCACTTGCTAGGCAAGCACTTTGCCACTGAGCTACATCCCAGCCCCAATCATTACTTTTTAAAATAGGATTTTCTTGTTATTTTTAAGGCATTGAACAGAGGGGTCACCATTTTCATAAGTCAGGTAATGAGTACATTTCTTTTTGAACAATGTCACCCTTTATTATTTTTTTGGGGGGGGGGTCCAGTCGTGAGGCCTGAACTCTGGGCCTGGGCGCTGTCCCTCAGCTCTTCAGCTCAAGGCTAATGCTTTACCACTTGAGCCACAGTGCCTCTTCTGGCTTTTTTCTTTTTGCTTATGTGGTGCTGAGGAATTGAACCCAGGGCCTCATGCATGCAAAGCAAGCGCTCTACCACTGAACCACCTTCCCAGCCCCACCCTTTACTATTTTTTAAAAGATAAAAACTTAAGAAACCTTAAGTATTTTCCCCATGACAATGTGACCAGTATTAGCTTGTTTTAAAACCACTTTGTTGAGTTTTGGCATATAAAGATTAGTAAATATTTGTTGCATTCACCTTAGTGTGTGATAAATTTACAGCCATGAAGTCATCACTAACATTAAGATCACAAACACATTCATCACATTTTAAGATTTCTTTAGCCTTATTTATTACTATTATTTCAGATTTTTGAATGTAAGAGTACTTAACATAGAATCAGAGTGTACACTAGGGTGTTGTTATCAATAGGTAGATAGATGTTCTTATAGTAGATCTCGGGAACTTATCTATCCTGTGCAATTAAAACTTTGTGCACTTTAACCTTAACTTACCTATTTCCTCCTCCCTTCAATTTTTAGAAGCTACCATGCTACTCTTTACCTCTATGAGCAGGAGAATTTTAGACTCCAAATATGAGATGATCTCATAGTATTTATTTTCTGTGTCTGGCTTATTTCATATAATATAGGCCTTTCTTACTCACCCATATTTGTGGACAAGTGAGGATTTCCTTTTTTTTTTTTGTTCTTTATGTACTAGTCCTGGGGCTTGGACTCAGATCCTGGGTGGTGTCCCTGACCTTTCTTGATCAAGGCTAGCACTCTACCGGTTGAGCTACAGCTCCATTTTCAGTTTTGGAAATAAGCTAATTGGAGATAAGAATCTCATGGACTTTTCTCCCTGGACCAGCTCCAAACTGTGATTCTCAGATCTCAGTCTTCTGAGTAGCTAAGATAACAATGGTGAGCTACCAGTGTTTAGAAGCTTTCCTTCTTTTACAGGCTGAAATATAAATCCATTATAGATATATATTGGTTATGTATATGTTGCTTATGTATATCATGTATATATTTGTTCATAATACCTAGTCAATCATGCTATAATTTTCAGTTTTTGATATTAGCCAATGGAGTTTTACTTTATTTCTTGCATGGTGTCATGTTATTGAAGTTTTGCATTACTGTCTTCAGATTTAATGTAGCCATATTCTGCAATCTTTACTGGCTTCCTTCCAGTAGAGTAAGGTCATTATGAGTTTTTATTTATTTTTTTTGGGGGGGGGGTCTGGTCGTGGGGCCTGAACTCTGGGCCTGGGCGCTGTCCCTCAGCTCTTCAGCTCAAGGCTAGTGCTCTACCACTTGAGTCACAGAGCCACTTCTGGCTTTTTCTTTTTGCTCATGTGGTGCTGAGGAATCGAACCCAGGGTCTCAGGCATGCAAGGTAAGCGCTCTACCACTGAGCCACCTTCCCAGCCCTATCTATGAGTTTTTAATAGGCATTGCAGAGGCTTGTAAGAATGTCCCTATGCTTCTGTTCTAGTATTCTTGGTCTTTCTTTGGTTGGGAATTCTTAAAAATGTGTCTTTCTTTAATTCCACCAAAACGGATTGTGTGCTGCAAGCCTACAACCTAGTTTTCCTCGGACAATACTCTGCAGAAATGTATGGAGCTATTTCTTCTCCTAAACAAGTGTTCAATCAGCTGTTAAGATCTTTACCTACTTCTGACACCTATATTCACTTAGGCCATGCATGGTGATGTAGTGGGGGGTACTATAAGTAGGAAAGTGCTAGTGGTAGTAGAGTCTGTGATCTTGTTATTAGGATCTGCAGCTAGTTTCTTCAATATATCCTCTCTTGGAACATTTTGCCCTGCTAGCACTTAGAACTCTCAATTAGACTCTTGCATCAAAGGTATTCCCATCTATGAGGATGAAAACCCCAGTATTTCTATGAGGAGAACCCCCGGTTCAGCCACCTTGCAAACATAACTCTATTATACATATTGTATTACTAAGTATGTCATGCCAACTTTATCATCTTGTTGGCAGACATCTCAACCTATTTCCAATTCTCCACTCTTGAGTACCAATTAATGTGTTTTTCTTCTACATTGCCCTCATTTGGTCAGAAATAAGATAACCAATAAGTCTTAATAGCTAATACTTCTTCAGTGATTACTATATGTCACTTGCTGTGCTGAGGGTTTTTTCCCTCCTAATGATATTTCTATTAAGTATCAACCATTACTGCTTCCATTTTACAGGTAAAAACAAACTAAAATTCAGAGAGAGCTTTGTAATCTAATCACAGTAATAATAGTAATAAATGGCACAGCTAGGAGTTATACCTTTAAGAAGAATGACATAGTGAAAACCCTAGACAGTTTTGATGGTGTTTGGGATTTGGATGTTGCTAAGAATATGACTACTCTATTTCTTCCTTTTTTATTAGTGTACATTACATCTACAACAGGGGTTTCATTGTGACAGTTTTGTACATGTGTTCAAAGTACCCCATCAACCTTGCCTCTTCTATCACTCTCCCTTACTCTATCCATCTTCTAAAACAATTTCAACTGGATTCATTGTTCTATGTTTATACATGCATATAAAAAACTTTGACCATATTCATCTTTGTTTACCTTCTCCAATTATCTCCCCTTCTGCTGATACTTGCTCACCCAACAAACCATGTTTACTTTCCCATCATTTATGATTTGATGTATGGTAACTATACAAAGGGTATTACCCATGATACTATGCATATACATATTCAATCAGAATAACTCCTTCCATTGCTCTTTCTCCTCTTCCACGTTCTCAATTGTCCCACAATTTTCATGAGGGTCTTTATGCTATCTTTTTACTGAGATGAAAGTATTTCAGTATAATTCACCTCCCATCTTTCTCTTTCTCTCTCCCTGCTCCCCTAGAAATCTGATCTTTCTACCTGATTTGGAGAAAGAAATTCAAAAGACAGAGAAAAATAACTCCCATTGATAACTTTTCCCTAATGGCAATTTTATAATTCAGTTACCAAAGCCAAAAGCACAATTCTATTTAACTCATCAATTCACCCCATTATTACTTCATGGATGACCTCTGTGTGCTATATGCCATAGAAGATAAAAGAATAAGTTCTCTTCTGCCATCAAGTGGAGAAAGGAAAAATTATATATGATGTGAAACAGTGTTTGCCTGGTATCAAGAACTGTGTGGGAGTGGGGAAAAAGACATTATGGCTAAGGAATAGAAAAAAAATGGTGATATCTGAAGGAGACCTTTCTACATTAAGGTTTGTAAAGGAAGCAAGAAAAAGAATGGTAATCCATTAATTGCAGGCATGAAGAACAGAAACAGGATACTTCCATTTCAATGGATGGAAAGTCATTCGAAGTGACTGAAATGGGGTATGGAAAAAAGAGATGGTAAGAGTGAGCTGGAAAAGCAGGTTCAAATGAAAATTAATAGAACACGATTGGATTAAATGTGGATATTTCTTTAAAAAATATAAAAAGTGTTATGAATGAAGGTTTGTTAGAGGGGCATACGTAGAACTTTCATTTGAGAGTGGAATTAGGAAAGGTGAGAAAATGGATGTGGATTAGCGATGGGAAGAAAGCATGAAGAATGGAATAAACTACTGGTAAATAGTATTGAGATTCACCAATAATTTTAAACATGAACATCTCTTTCTCAGTTTCTAATGTCCACGCTATCTTTCAAAAGGTCCTGCACTATTTTATAGCATGAAGCCATTTGGCCATGTATGGATAATGCATTTATTATAAAGAGTTCTTATTTCTCTAATAGGGAAATTATCATGTTTTTGGTAGTACGAAGTTTAACTGTGGGTTCAAGTAATGGCTCTTGTTTGCTTACCTGATACACTTTCTTGAAGAATATGTAGCAAAAGAATAAAGCAAAACTTCAAGCTGGGCACAAGTGGCTCACACCTGTAATCCTATCTACTCAGGAGGTTAAACTCTGAGGATTGTAGTTCGAAGCCATTCTGGACAGGAGAGTCTGTGAGGTTCTTATCTCCAATTAAGCAAGAAAAGGCTGAATGTATAGTCGTTGATCAAGTGGTAGAGCAGTAGTCTTGAGCAAAAAAGCTCAGAGACAGTGCTCCAGCCCTGAGATCTAATCCCAGAACTCACACACACACAAAAAAACATTAAATTAAGACTTCAATTTTGGTGTGTGAGTGACAACATTTTTTTAAAATTTTATTTTATTTTATTTGAGAACATACTGTACAGAGGGGCTACAATTACATGGGCAGGATAATGCATACATTTCTTACCAAGCATTGCAGCCTCCTCCTTTGTTTACCCTTCACCTCCCTTCCCAGCCTCCCCCCTCCCCCACCCAATTATACCCCCCTCCCCCCCCACACCGACATTGTAAAGTTGGTTTTGACATGACATTTTGTACTTCTCATTGTTGCAACAGGTCCACCTGAAAGTGACAACATTTTTTGTGAGCTACAGCTATTCACATGCTTTCCATATGATTTATGAAGAGGCTAAATGACTCAACAGATTTTAAATAGCAATATTTTATAGTTAAAATTAGATAATTGGCAGTGAATGAAATGAAACAGTAGAATGATATGGTAAATAACTGACTACATTAATAAAGGGAAAATATTTAGATGAAAGAAAATGGCAGCCCTATTTTCTCTGCTGTTCAGAGCAGAGTTTTGTGCTCCAATTTAAAATTCTGTGCTTTAAGAAGTTAACAGAAATTTTGTAGAATGAATGGTTGAGGGCTTAGAATCTTGCCCTTATGAAGGGTTTGAATAATCCTGATTTCCATTTTCCAGTGCCTATAAGGTTGCCATTCAGATAAACAATTCGAAACTATAGAGGCTCTCTTTCAGCAGGAATGAAAAAAAGCTATAGAGATGAATCTAAGGAAATCGTTATAACATAGCTGTCCCCAAATCTAATGACTGTTGTAGGAGGTAATGTGTTTCTTATAATAAGAAGTGCGAAAGCGGAGGCTGAGCAACCTTCGAGATACTGTAGAAGAACCTGAAATAGAAAGTATAATCAGTGTATTTTAACATTACTTTTAATCTTGAATTTTTAAATTCCAAACATCATCTTGAATAGTTATGGTGGAACTATTGCTGGAAGTCCAATTCTTTTCATTCCCTCTTTCACAAAATGTATTATGTTCTTTAGCCAAGGGGAAGAAACTTCTATAACAAATAGTTAATTCTTGTCAGTCAGGTTTTTTTCACACTTTTAATATTGTACTTGAGGGCTAGTCAGAAAAAATTATTTTCAGTAGAATTATGCAAAAAAAATGGCTGGAAAATCAGATCAAATGAAGATTTGAAAGATATAATGTTCTGAGAAACTAGTCATGGGAACAGATGTTGATCTACATTTTCTTAATGATATAACTTAGGCTGTTATTTGCTATAAAAATACATTTGTAAGCCAGGCACCAAGGGCTTATGCCAGTAGTCCTAGCTATACAAGAACCTGAGATCTGAGGATTGTGGTTGGAAGCCAGCTTGTGTAGGAAAGTTTGTGAGACTCTTACTTCCAATCAACCAACAAAAAGCCAGAAATGGAGCTGTGGCTCAGGTGGTAGAACACTAGCCTTGAGTACAAAAGCTCAGGGACAGTGCCCAGGCTATGAGTTCAAGCTCTAAAACTAGCACAAAAAAGAGTACATTTGTACTGAATCTAGACAAGTACTTGGCATGGATTTATCTAACAGTATGTATATTCTGAAGCCTCATACGTCTAATACCATATGGTTTATAAGGCAGCCTTTTTCCATCTCCTGCAGTTCATACAGTTATCTTCAGTCTTGGAATTACAATACTATTTCAAGATTTCTTTCTTTCCCCACATGGTTTTACCCTTTCTCTACTTGTTTTATGGAGACAGGAAGAAGCAGTAAAACCTATTATATAAAACACTAGCCTTTATTGTCAGAGATTTAACCTTAGTTTTGTTTTATATGTGTCTATAAAATCGAATTATCAGGCTGGGGATGTGGGTTAGTGGTAGAGTGCTTGCCTAGCATGCATGAAGCCCTGGGTTCGATTACCCAATACCACATAAACAGAAAAAGCCAAAGTGGTGCTGTGGCTCAAGTTGTAGGGTGCTATCCTTGAGCAAAAGCAGCTCAGGGACAATGTCCAGGCCGAGTTCAAGGGCCAGGACTTGTACAAAAACCAAAACAAAACAAAAAACCGAGTTATCCATACCTACATTGGTGGTACTGTGTTTTGAGGATTAAATGAGATACAAGAAGCTTTACAGTGCTATGATCCTGTAAAATATTATTATGTATTTAATAGTGTATATTAATTGAAGATTACTATCACATATGTATTAATTTCTATTGTTAAATACCTTATAATTTCCTTGATGTCATGCAAGCACAGATGTTGTGGTGGGCACGTGTGTGAGTACCTGCATATGCACATTATGAGCGTCTTTCTGAATTCTTTCTAACTTTATAGTCCTTTTATGTTCATAGTACCTATCACAATCTCTAATTTTGGTAGGTATAAAATGAACAAAAATTTTGCAATTAAAAATTTTATGAGCATCAATTAATTATACAAAGGGAGTTTATTTTGTGTCTTCTGACATGTATATTATATACTTTGATCAAACTCTCTTTTCTCCTTTCATTTTTAAAAATGTTTAGTGGGTATAATTATGTCTCTCACACACATACACAAACACACATACAGTGTAACTTTGATAATATTCATCACTCTCTCCTTTCTCTCTCTCTGCTCCTATTTTCTCCCCTCTAAACAGTTCTTATTTTACAATCATGTCATCTTATTACAGTTAACAAGAGAGCCAAAAATGTATGCTGTAGAAAAGATAGTCTTTTCAATAAATGATGTTGGGAAAACTGGATATCTTCCTGTAGAAGACTAAAATTAGGTCCTTATCTCTCACTACCAAATTTCAAAGGGATGAAAGATAATAAGTGATCCTAAATTTTGAAACAACTAGAGGAAATATCTAGGGAATCCACTTAAAGATATAGGCAGAGGTAATTACTTTCTGAATAAGATTACAATTGCTCAGGAAATAAGGACAATTTTTGATAGAATAAATAACTGATGTGTGTACTAGTCATAAAATATCAGTATAACTGAAAGAAAGGAGTAATGTTAAAGGAACAATCGTGATAGTGCAGTTCTTAGGCAAAATGGGCAAGGAAGTATTACTTCTGATGTTGGGCACTCTAATCCCAAGGATATTCAGGAAATAACAGGATATAAGAAAATGCTCGTATGTGGTTATGCAGGTGTTTGTAGTTTATGTAAAAACGGAATTATATGGTTTGGTATTATGTAAATCAACATATTTTCTGAATGCCCACTGTATTTATGTATGGGGAGGTGGACTAACAAAGCTGTGTACCAAAATAGGATAAATTCATGTTGCCTGCAGTTTACAATCCACAGAAAGAGACACATAGATAATCTATATGAAATGTAAATAAGTTAAAATAAATAATAGTAAAATAAATTGATATTAAAGTGCCATATGAAAAATGAGAAGAGGAAAAGCAAATTTCTTTCATGGTCTGCAGGAAACACTAGCATTTGAAATGGGTTTTGAAGGACAAGTGAGTTCTTTAACATTTTTTTTTTGTATTTAGTAAGAGTTCAAGTGAGAATTAAATCACCTGGTCTGGACTAGAAGACTATTTCATGACCCTTTTTAATAGACACATGGTATTGAATTGTTAAGAATAGTGTAGTTATTAATAACTTGGGACTAATAGTAAGACTGAGTTAGAATCTCAGTTTTATTATCTAGATACTATATAATTTTAATTCAGTTACTTCCTCTTGCTGGAGGTTAGAAACAGAAAGGCATGCACTTTGTAACATCACTGTCAGAATGAAATAGGTTAATGTTTACTCTGTGTTTAGTCACCACAGAGAGTGGTCAACAGTCACTCTAATTATTATTAAACATTAGAGAGATAGGAGGTGGTACCAATTTCTAAGAGAGCTAATCCATTCTCTTCTGAGAGATTTGGGTCCTTACTTAACTAGCTTCTGTGCAAGGTTGTAATGGAATCAGAGAAATTCTTTAGGAAAATTGATCTTACAGTCACAGGTAGGAAAGGCATACTAGGAGAGGATACTAGAATTTGGGGGTATTTTGGGAAATATTTTATGGCACAATTATGGGTCTTAGAGTTCTAAGATGGTGGATGCATAGGTGGAAATAACCCCTGTTTTCACTGTATTTGATGTTGGTATAATTTGGGGAGGGGAAGGGAAAAAAACAAATTGTTTAAATAGGGATACAGGTGGACCCACTGCAACAATGAGATGCACAAGACGGTTATGTCAAAAAAACCAGAACTTTACAACTTTGGCTGGGTGGGGAGGGTGGGGGGGAGGGGGGGAAGCAGGAAGGGGGATGGGAGGGCAGGGATGGTAAGCAGAAACAATGGAGGAGGCAACAATGCTTGATAGGAAATGTACTCATTACCTTGCTCATGTAATTGTAACCCCTCTGTACATTAATTTCACAATTAAAAAACAATAAATAAATAAATAAATAAATAAATAAATAAATAAATAAATAAATAAAAGGAAGAAAATTTCAAAAGGAACAGAAAGATTTTTTTCTGAAGTGTTTTAAGTTAATTTCCATACTGAGTATCCAACACCTGAAACATTGCTCCTGACTTGCATTCTAAATTGATCAATTTGGCCAATAGCACAAATAATTTTCTGACATATCCATAATTTAGAGGCTTCAAAACCATTTATATGTAGAATTTAAAAAGGGAGAAACTCTGGATAGCACTAAGTATATGCAATTCATATTTGCCGGATGCTCTGAAAAGAAATAGTAATACCAGAATGAATGGAGATACTAGAAGCATAGTTTCTGGGACAGAAATGAGTGTAAATTGCTATTTAACAATCACAATTAAGAAAGATTTAGTAACCAGGATATATTTTATAGAGTATACTCACTTCAGTCAAATTGCTGTACATATGCTCCTAACACAAATGTAAACACATTACTAAAAGTAATAATATGGACATGGAATGAGATATGGACACTATTTGTCAAGCCAGAAACAAAATACAACTGGCTCACCCATTTCCTCTTGGAACTGGCTGATTCAGTTCAAGTCTAATCAGAATCCCATTCACCAGGCTTTTTTATTCTGTTGATTGCTTTTCCAGGCTGCTCCTCAGTAATGAAGCCTTCATTCATCTGTTCAAATTGTACTCTCTATAGAGCAGAAAATTGTATACAAAAAGTACATTGGCTGAAGATGGGCAATTCTTTTAATGGTGATTACCTGTAACATCTGTTTAGTCCAAAATTATTTGGTGCATGCAAACTGAGAGATGGGTAGGGAATGATTTATCTTTTGAAACATGTAACAATGTCAATATTATTATATACCCAGTCTTGGAGTCTATAGAATGAAAATGTTCAGCTTTGATCAGAATATTTATATTTACTTTTCAACGTAAATCTTTCAATTCTCAAGCGAATTATCTTAGTGATTATTCAGTAATTATTTAACTGTTTCTGAATGGAACTTGACCTATATTATATATGTTAATGGATTAGAATGTTGAGAGAATTTTTAATGTTATTTTTGTCACTTTACCTTTTCATCTTCTGAGAGAGCATTCAATAGTTAATTTAACAAAGTTTTATCCTGAGTGATGACTCTGGATCTAGAAAAGTGCATCTTTGGAAAAAGAGGATGTGAATCATTGTGTTTTAAAATTCTCTGCAGGAGGATTACAAGATGTACTTATGATGTAAGATAGGTATTAATTATGCATTTCTGAAGCATCAATGAATAATTTCCATATGTTTATCAAGACTGTATAGCATAAGATATTAACTACTGGAAAAGAAAGATTTATAAGAAAACTGGGATTTTAGTTGTTGAAAAAGCTGAAGTAATTTTGAAAAATAGAAAAAAACCCTGTGACAATGCAGAGATTTTAAATCATTGTCATCATCTTAAAATTTTTCCAACTCTTTTCTTCATCACTTTTCTTTCTGTAGAGGGATTATATGGGTCTGACTGAGGTCCTGACTAAGTCAATTTCATTCCAGTGGTCTTTCCTCAAGATTTTGATTTGGCATTATTGGAATTAGTTCTTGAAACATCAAAAAAAAACCCAACAAAAACAGAAGAGCCATAAAGTAATTGTAGATTGAGTGTTTAATGTTAAGGAATAAACTAGGGCTGTCATGTTCAAGAGTATATAGAAACAACCATACAGAAGAGAAAGATCGAATGAGTTAGAAATTTGGTGGAATCAGAGCAGTGTAGAGATAAATAATGAAATTTGGAACAAAATCAGGGTATTTTGATAACCTAAATAAGATTTTAACATCTTTGAAATAAAGGTGAGCCCAACAAAGTGCCTCTAACACTAGAGAAAAATTACAAAAGTTGAAGGGTCTATGGGAATGACCCCCTACTCAGTTGGAAATAACCCGTAGGATCTAAAATTATAAAGAAAATAAAAAGACAAAAAAACATCTTCATCCAAGATGTCTGAAGGTAGAAATCTGGTGGAAATAGAGGTCATATACAAAAAGGAAGAGGCTCATAGGGAAGAATCAATGTAAATACTATAGGGAGGATGTAAATTATAAGAGATATTGGCCCAAACTCTTCTACAAAAATGAATAGACTGGGGCTGGGAAAGTGGCTCAGTGGTAGAGCGCTTGCCTTGCATGCATGAGGCCCTGGGTTCGATTCCTCGGCACCACATAAGCAAAAAGAAAAAAAAAGCCGGAAGTGGCCCTGTGGCTCAAGTGGTAGAGTGCTAGCCTTGAGCTAAAGAGCTGAGGACAGCACCCAGGCCCAGAGTTCAGGCCCCACAACCGGACCAAAAAATAAAAAATAAAAATGAATAGACTGAGCCAAAGCATCAGATGGTAGGAATTGATAGTGACTTTGAGCAGAACTGAGGAGGTCATGGGGTTCCCACCACCATTTCAGCGTCCAGCATTATTTTTCCCCAAGAAAACCATTATAATTTATGACGAAGAAAAAACTCATAAGCTTTCACTTTTCTTTTCTTTGTGCCAATCCTGGGACTTGAATTCTGGGCTGGGACATAGTCCCTGAGGATTTTTGCTCAAGTCTAACACCCTACTGCTTGAGCCACAGCTACACTTCTAGTTCTTGGGTGGCAAATTGGAGATAAGAGTCTCATGGACTTTTCTGCCTGACCTGGCTTTGAACCACTAGTCTCACATCTCACCCTTTTGAGTAGCTAGGATTATAAGCATGAGACATAAGAACCCAGCCTTATTCACTTTTCACAACCCCTGTAGCAAAATGGTTAATAATTTTAACAATCACAAGACTATTGGGAAAGCCTTAGCCAGCAGAATGATCTTTACCTAACTCTCAAACCTTCTGTATGGACTGGAATGTCCAGTTCCCTTGCTAGGAAAACACACTCTGAAAAGCTCAAGGCTGAAGCCAAAATTTGTACTAGAGGAACAACCAATGCAGGTAACGGTGCTTCCTGAATAAGTGCTTCATCTTCAACTGATGTGAACACTGGAGATGATGTCAACAGTTGAGAAAATGCCCTCCTACTACAATATACCAAATAATCAATCCAGCAGTGTGGAGTAAAGCAATACTAGGCAGTGCTAAACAAGCCATACCTGTTCAGGTTCTTTTGAAGGCATGCATGCCAAATCTTCATTTAAAGCAGTACTTTGACACAAGAGGCATTTGAGGAAATCCAGCCTAAACTTTGAAATTTCTTGTTGTGCAAGTTCTGTGGCTTGGAGTACCATTCGAGGCCCACCCCCTTTCTGGAACTTTGCTTGATTGGAGATGAGAGTTCCCTGGACTGACTTTGACCTATATTTCTCAGATATCACTCTCCTGCATAATTAGGATTACAGGTGTAAGTCAGTGGCCCCAAGACATACTCTGAAAAAAATGTAATATAATTCTATTTGACCCTGCCCATTACCTGATAGTACTACTCCAGTCTCTAAACCCCCCACTCTGAAGAGTATCATTTTATTCAAGACATACAAGCTATTAAAGAAATTGTTCAGCCAGGCGCTGGTAGCTCATTCCTGTAATCTGAAATACTCAGGAGGCTGCGATCTGGGGTTCATGGTTCAAAGCCAGCCCAGGTAGGAGAGTCCGTGACACGCTTGTCCTCAATAAACTACTCAGAAAAAGCTGGAAGTGACACTGTGGCTCAAGTGGTAGAGTGTTAGCCTTGAGCAACAGACAGGGCCCAACCCCCGAATTCAAGCCCCATGATCAAAAAAAATTTTTCACTGCATTAATCCTATTCTATCTAACCCCCATACTCTTCTGAATGCCTTACCAACAGAATATAAGTTGTTCTAAATCCTTGATCTCAAGGATGTTCTGTTGTGCATTCTGCTTGACAAGTCGCAACTACCTTTTTACCTTTGAATGGATAGAATCTTAATCAAACTATCCTCAATACTGTTTCTCCTCCAGGGATTAAAAAAATCACCTACAATCTTTTGGGACATATTGGCTAAATATCTAAGAATGCTGAAATTAAATTCAGAGAACTCTGCTGCAATACATAAAATACTTGTTGATTGTCAGCCTGACTTATGAGCTTTGCTTTCAAAAACACCATTCAGATTCTTAATCATCATGGGTGATATTATAAAAACCCATTATGGATAGATATATGGTATCTTACTCTAAAGTGAAAATTTTCTTTCTTTCTTTTTTTTTTTGTGCCATTCGTGGAGCTTGAACTCAGGGCATGGGCACTGTCCCTGAGCTGCTTTTGCTCAAGTATAGCACTCTACCATTTGCTCTTTTTTTGCTTCTTTTGTATGTTCTTCCCCCATGGTATAACCCCTGTTTTCACTGTATTTGATTCTAGAGCCTTGAATCTTGTATATACATTTTTCTAATTCGGGGAGGGGAAGGGAAATAACAAAATGCTGAAATAAGGATATAGGTTGACCCATTGTAAAAATGAGTGTACAATACACTATGTTGAAAACAAACTTTACAACTTCTGGGGCAGGGAGGGAGGAGTTGTGGAGGTGGGCAGTTAAGGGATGGTAGGGGAAAATCAAAGGAGGAGGTAACAACACTTGATAGGAAATGTACTCATAACCTTACTCAAGTAACTGTAACTCTTCTGTACAGTATTTTTTTGGGGGGGTCCAGTCGTGGGGCCTGAACTCTAGGCCTGGGCACTGTCCCTCAGTTCTTCAGCTCAAGGCTAGTGCTCTACCACTTGAGCCATAGCAACACTTGTGGCTTTTTTTCTGTTTATGTGGTGCTGAGGAATCGAACCCAGGGCCTCATGCATGCAAGGCAAGCACTCTACCACTGAGCCACCTTCCCAGCCCTCTTCTGTACAGTATTTTTACAACAAAAATATATACAAAAAGAAAATATGGTATATGTATATATATATACACACACAATGGAATTCTATGCCTCCATCAGAAAGAATGACACCACCCCATTTTTTAGAAAATGGAAAGACTTAGAAAAAATTATATTGAGTGAAGTAATCCAGGCCCCAAAACATAGGTTCCATGGTTTCATTATTTGCAATTACTAGTATATGTCTAGGACAAACAGAAAAGTTCAAAAGCTATGTACATATGACCATATAAGATGATGCTAAGTGAAATGAACTCCAAGATAGGGACACAAGTGGTTTTATCTTTCTTGCTGTTGTTTTTAATGTATTTATAATGTACTATGTGATTTTTTTTTGTTTTTTGTTTTGTATGTTCTTCCCCCATTGTATAACTCCTGTTTTCATTGTATTTGATTCTGGTGCCCTGTATCTTGTATATACATTTTTCTAATTTGTGGAGGAGAAGGGAAATAACAAAATGCTGAAATAAGGATGCATTGTAACAATGAGATGTACAAGACACTATGTTGAAAAGAAACTTTACAACTTTGGGGTAGGGGGAGGGAGGAACTGGGGAAATGGGGAAGGAAGGGATGGTAGGGGAAAAACAAAGGAGGAGGTAACAATGCTCGATAGAAAATGTACTCATTACCTTACCCAAGTAACTGTAACTCCTCTGTACAGTATTTTTACAACACAAAATATATACAAAAACAAAAATATATAATGGAAGAAAGACAGCCTTTTCAGTAAATGATGCTGGCAAAATTGGTTAAACACCGGCAGAAAACTAAAATTAGATCCATATATATCTCCCTGCACCAGAATCAAGTCTAAATGGATCAAAGACCTCAAAGTAAGAGTAGACACCCTGAAAACATTACAGGAAAGAATAGTAGAAACTCTGAGGTTCCTCGGCACAGGCCGAAATTTTTTTTTTGGGGTCCGGTCATGGGGCCTGAACTCTGGGCCTGGGCGCTGTCCCTCAGCTCTTCAGCTCAAGGCTAGCAATCTACCACTTGAGCCACAGCGCCACTTCCGCCTTTTTTCTGTTTTTGCATATATGGTGCTGAGGAATTGAACCCAGGGCCTCATGCATGTAAGGCAAGCGCTCGACCACTGAGCCACCTTCCCAGCCCCTAGGCCGAAAATTTTTAATAAAGACCCAGAAACACAACAAATGAAAGAAAGGTTGGACCAATGTGATTGCATGAAACTGCAAAGGTTCTGTATGGCAAAGGACATAGCTAGCAAGATCTATTGAAAGCCTACGGATTGGGAGAAGACCTTCACTAGCTATACAACAGAGAAGGGCTTCATATCTACAGTATACTTAGAACTCAAAAAAAATAAACTCCCCCAACAACAATCCTCAAAGAAACAACTGCCTGATTAATATGTGGAATAAAGACTTAAAGAGAAACTTCTCTAAAGAGGAAATAACACCTTCTCTGGCCATAAAAGAAATGCAAATCAAAACAACATTGATATTCCACCTCACCCCAGTTAGAATGGCTATAATCAAGAAATTGAATAGCAACAGATGCTGGCATGGATGTGGCCAAAAAGGAACCCTACTGCATTGTTGATGGGAGTGTAAACTTGTTCAATCACTTTGGAAAGCAGTATGGAGGTTCCTCAAAAGACTCCACATAGAGCTCTCCTATGACCCAGCAATCTCACTGCTGGGCATTTACCCAAATGAAAACAAATAAGACAATGCTAAATCTTCCAGCACAACTATGTTTATTGTAGCATGTAGTATGTAGCATGTTTATTTATCATAGCTAAGATATGGAACCAACCCAGATGTCCCTCAGGTAGATGAGTGGATCAAGAAAGTGTGATTTTACATCTATCTATCTATCTATCTATCTATCTATCTATCTATCTATCTATCTATCTATCTATCTATAGATATAATGGAATTCTATGATGGAATTCTATGCTTCCATCAGAAAGAATGACACCATCCTATTTTTTAGGAAATCGATAGACTTGGAAAAAATCATACTAAGTGAAGTAAGTCAGACCCAAAGAAATATAGGTCTCATGGTTTTCCTTATTTGCAATAATTAATATACATATATGATAATCTTATCAGATGAGCTGAAAAGTTCAAAAACTATGTACATATATCCAGATAAGATGATGCTAAGTGAAATGAACCAAAAATATGGACACAAGAGGTCTGTTTTTGTTGTTATTTTCTTAAATGTACTATGTGATTTTTTTTGTTTCCTTTGTAGGTTATTTTCCCTATAGTATATCCTCTGTCGTCACTGTATTGATTTTGATACCCTGCATCTTGTATATACATTTGTCTAATCTGGGGAGGGGAAGGGGAATAACAAAACGCTGACAGAATTACACAGGATGACCCATTGCAGCAATCATACCCACAGGTCAGTATACTGGAAACAAACTTTATAACTTCGGATGGGGGTGTAGGGTGGGGTGGGGAGGAGTGTGGGAAGTGGAGGAGGGAAGGGATTGTGGGACAACAATAAGGGAAGGGGTAACAATGATTGACAAGTAATGTACTCATTGCCTTACTCATGTATCTGTAACCCCCTCTGTACAGCATCTTTACAATAAAATTAAATTAAAATAAAATTTGCAGGCTTCACAATTTGCATCTATCACATTTGGATAAAGCGAGCACTCCCAGAAAATGACCTTCCTTACCCTCCATGTGATCAACAATCATCCCACTAGATGGCAACATCCCTGGAAGGCCTCAAATACATCTTTAAAAGGTGGGTTCTAGGCAAGAGATCTTGCAAATTATGAATTATATTGCTGGCATTACCTGTTTCTATGTTCTCATTATTCATCTCACATTCAGTCTACACTGATTAGACTGGTCTCTTAATTTTTTTTAAAGATTTATTTCATTGTAAAGATGCTGTAGAGAGGGGTTACAGTTACATGAGTAAGGTAAGGAGCACATTTCTTGTTGAGCATTTTATTTTTCTCCTACTATCCCTTTGCTCCCTACCTTCCTCACTCCTCCCCTGCGAAGCTGTAAAGTTCATTTCCAACATAGTGCCTTGTGAGTATCATTGTTACAATGGGTCATCCTGTGTCCTTGTTTCAGCAATTTGTTATTCCCCTTCCCCTCCCCAAATTAGATGAATGTATATACAAGATTCAAGGTACCAAAATCAAATACGGTGACAACAGAGGATATACCATAGGAGGAAGAACATACAAAGAATAAAAAAAAAACATAGTACATTAAAAACAACAACAACAAAAAACTTCTTACAATTTTTGAGCTTCACCAACAAACTGCTGTATACAAGAATTCTTTATCTCCACCACCAATCTATTGGGCAAAACTTCTCCAAGTGGTCTGGAACCTGGAGGAATGCATTTTTTTCCCTTCACAATTGGGAGAATCTCTCCTTCCTTCCTTTAAGAAAAAATGGAATCTTGGATGTATTTAAAACATTATGCTTTTTATTTAGTGTGGGAATAAATCAATGCCACTCCTAGTATGGGATGTGGGGTATAATGTGTGTTTAGAGGCAGAACAAGTTTGGTTAGGAATTATAGAAGCTCTATACATCAGAAAGCTAAATGCTTCTTATTGTGATACCAAAAATAAAACTGCAATTCCTGGATCAGATCCTTTGTCTTTAAAGTCTCAAAGAATGAGTCCATAGACACATAGGGAGAAATAAAATGGCAACGATTTATTGAAGAAAAGGATAAACAGTGATTCCACTAGAAAGGAGGCATCTCAAGTGAGGGCCTCTGCCTGAGGTGCAATATGCAGGGGTTAATAAATTGTCTCTAGAAGAGACACACAGAGGCTCCACGTGGCCTGCAGGAGCTCTCTGCATCCATTAGCCTTTCCCACTGAGTGCCCCATCCAATTCACACCTCTGGGGTCTCTTTCCTCAACTCTTACCTTACTTAAACATCAATCTTTGGCTCTTTTGTCTTCCTGATATGGCCATGTTTGATTAAATCTCCTTTTTCTACCATTCAGCAAATGAGTGGCTTAGTTTGATTAGGATTCCTAAACTGAAGTTTTAGCTCAAATAAATGGTTTCAGTACCAGTACCTCTACAATACTATTGTCAGTTTCCCATTGTTGTTTAAGGTTCTTTTTATTTAAAGATTATTATTTTTTATTGTGAAAATACCATACAGAGGGGGTACAATTACATGGGCAAGATAATGAGTTCATTTCTTATCAAGCATTGTTGCCTCCTCCTTTGTTTCCCCTTCCCATCCCTTCCCATCTCTACCCCCGCTTATACCCCTCTCAACCCCTCCCCCCCACGCCAAAGATGTATAGTTCATTTTCAACATTAACATCTTGTAAATCTCATTGGTGCAATGGGTCCACATGTATCCCTATTTAAACATTCACTTTTCCAGAATAGAACTCAATTATTTTACAAGCTCCATTTCAGTCAAAGCAGCTCTTGATTACAATTGTGTCTCATAGATATCTTTTTATAAATGTATTTTTTTAACTTTATAAAACATTGAAATTCACATAAACAAAAAATTACCTATAATTCTAACCTTGAAGATAGCACTGGTGGTGTGTTTTCTTGCAGAGCATGTATGTACATACGTATGTATGTATGTATGTATGTATGTATGTATGTATGTATGTATATAAGTATGTATGTATTCATGTATATATGTATTATTTTAACATGTCCATTGATGTATATGATATAATTGATCAGAGTCAACCTTTCTTTTTTTAAATTTTTTTATTGTGAAAAAACTGTACAGAGGGGTTACAATTACATGGGCAAGATAATGAGTACATTTCTTATCAAGCATTGTAGCCTCCTCCTTTGTTTCCCCTTCCCATCCCTTCTAAGCCTCACCACGGCCCCCACCCAATCCTCCCCCCACCCCCCCACCAAAGTTGTAAAGTTCGTTTTCAACATGACAACTCTTACTTCTCATTGTTGCAAAGGGTCCACCTGTATCCTTATTTAAACGTCTTGTTTTTCCCCTTCCCCTCCACAAATTATACCGACATCAAATACAGTGAAAGCAGGGGTTATACTGTGAGGGAGGGACATACAAAGCAACAAAGAAATAATCTTATAAATGTGTTAGAAACAAATGCATGAAAGAAAAAAACATTTAAATACATATCTTAAGGTTCATTTTCCTAACATCACCTTATCTGACCTTTTCTGCTTGACTCATACATATATGAACTATTGCAAATAAGAGAAACCATGGGACCTGTTTTTCTTTGGGCTCAGCTTACTTCACTTAATATAATTTTTTTCCAAGCCTTTCCATTTACTAACAAATGGGGCAATGTCATTCTTTCTGATGGAGGCATAGAATTCCATTGTGTATATACCACATTTTCTTGATCCATTCATCTACTGAGGGGCATCTGGGTTGGTTCCATATCTTAGCTATAGTAAATAATGCTGCAATAAACATAGTAACCTGGGAGGAGGATTGCAAAATCCTGCCTGTTCAAACTGACTTAAGAAACCAACCAAGCCACAGGAAAATCAAACACCACAAGCAGACCAGTGACTCCAACAAGAGGCTGGTTACAGACACAAGGCAGATACAGGATTTTCCCCACCCCTCCCAAAAAAAATCAAAGAACTTTTTTTTCTTTTTTTTTGTACCTTTTATAAATTTTTTTTCTAAAACGTTTTTTAATTTTTAAATTTTACCTTTTTTGAAAAAATTTGCTTTCTAGTAACTTTTTTCTCTCATAATTTTTATTTTAGGGATATATGTGTGTGTGCGTTTTTCTTTCTTTTTAAAAAAAATTCAGAGTCAACCTTTCTATCATATCTTGCTTCCCATCTATTCCCATTCCACCCACTCCTCAACTTTCCATATGAACACTGAGTATTATGGCTGTATTTTTCTGCCTCCTTCTATTGATACCTACCCCCGTCAGTGATGACATGTTTGATCTTTCTGGTATTTTTTTGTTGAACTTCTTGTTAATTGTTTAAATAGGTTATATCATGAAAATTCACTCCTGAGTATCCCATTCTTTAATTAGTTTGATTATACACATGCATATGCATACAGCCCTGTATATATTACCAATTATGTATATATATTAGGTAAGCCTTCCACATATGAGGGAAATATTCTATCTCTGTCTCTGAACCTGGTACTTTACTCGATATGATTTTTTAAATTTTTTTAAAAAAATTTTATTTTTATTTTTTGTGAACATACTGTACAGAGGGGTTACAATTACATGGGCAAGATAATGAGTACATTTCTTATCAAGCATTGCAGCCTCCTCCTTTGTTTACCCTTCACATCTCTTCCCAACCTCCCTCCGCCCCCCCACCCAATCCCCCCTTACCCCCTACACCAAAGTTGTAAAGTTCGTTTTTGACATGACAACTTGTACTTCTCATAGTTGCATCGGGTCCACCTGTATCCTTAAACGACTTGTTTTTCCCCATGTCCTCCACAAATTATACCGACATCAAATATAGCGAAAGCAGGGGTTATACTGTGGGGGAGGGATATACGAAGCTACAAAGAAATAATCTTATAAATGAGTTAGAAACAAATGCACTCGATATGATTTTTTCAGGCCCATTAATTTCCCCTGAATTTTTTTAGTGAGTATGCATAACTGATATATTCTGTCTTATAAGATAGGTAGATAAAAGGAGGTTATGTTTTTAGTATTTGAAATAATTATCATGAACATTTATTATACATATATAATAATGCTTTATTCCTGAAATAGCAAGATGACAATAATCAGAAAAAGTATAGGGATTGTTTCTGATATATTATTTCCTCAGAAGGAGAAAATAAATGTGTGCTGTCAATTTAGCACATTAGTTTTGACTGCTATTTTCGTTGCTACCACAAGGTGTCAGTACTGGAACCAGATAGATGGACTGTTCCATTAGTGTCTTCTGCCTTCATTTATCTTATGTTGGATTTATGGGTGGTCCAAACATACTTTGCTTTCCTTCAACTTAGCAAATTGGAAATTCCTTACAATTCATGTACACCAGAGAAAAATATTCCTGTCACTCCTGTGGAGTAGCCGTTCTAGATGCAGAGACAAAGGGGACATTTTTTTTTTCTTTATCTCCATGGTAAGTGTGGCCTTCTACTCCAGTTTATTACCCTTAACATGAGTTTAAAAAATAGAATTCCATTTTTCGACATAACGACTTGTACATCTCATTGTTGCAATAGGTCCACCTGTATCCCTATTTAAACGATTTGTTTTTCCCCTTCCCCTCCACAAATTATACCGACATCAAATACAGTGAAAGCAGGGGTTATACTGTGGGGGAAGGACATACAAAGCAACAAAGAAATAATCTTATAAATGTGTTAGAAACAAATGCATGAAAGAAAAAAAAAACATTTAAAATACATATCTTAGGGTTCATTTCCCTAACATCACCTTATCTGACAGTTTCTGCTTGACTCAGACATATACTAGTTATTGCAGATAAGGGAAACCATGGGACCTGTGTTTCTTTGGGCTTGGCTTACTTCACTTAATATAATTTTTTCCAAGCCTTTCCATTTCCTAACAAATGGGGCAATGTCATTCTTTCTGATGGAGGCATAGAATTCCATTGTGTATATATACCACATTTTCTTGATCCATTCATTTACTGAGGGGCATCTGGGTTGGTTCCATATCTTAGCTATAGTAAATAGTGCTGCAATAAACATAGTCGTGCTGGTAGCTTTAGTGTGGTCTTGTTTGTAAACTTTACAACTTTGGTGGGAGGGAGGGGTAGCGGGGAGGATTGGGTGGGAGGGGGCGGGGGAGGATGGGAAGGGATGGGAAGGGGAAACAAAGGAGGAGGCTACAATACTTGGTAAGAAATGTACTCATTATCTTGCACATGTAATTGTAACCCCTCTGTACATTATTTTCACAATAAAAAAATAAAAATTAAAATAAAAAAATGAGATCCTAAATTTAAGGATCCTAAAAAAATCGAATTCCAGTTTCTTTCCCAGAAGAATTATTAGAATATCAGTACTGATTCTCCTTTCTTGCATTTTGATTAATTATTAATTACCATTATTGAAAAAGGGACCTAGTTTGGAGCAAAACCAGGATGTTCTGGCAGCCCAAAGAAATACTAGAGTCACGTATGGATCATTTATGTGGAGTCCTCTAGTAAAACACTGTTGCTTCTCTTGTGTAATATTAACAATTTTTTTCTTAGAATTTCCTAAAGAATATTAAAGAGAATTCATTCCATAGCAACACTTTTCAAGTCCACTTTCCATTCCATTCTAAACACTTTCACTTACCAGTTCTAATGTCTCTAAGTCTCTCTTTACCCAATCTGCTTGGATATTAATTTAATTTAATTGATTTAATTATTTTAATTTATTTTTATTAATTTAATTTAATTTAATTCTTAATCTCTATATGTAGTTCCCAGGTAAATTCCAGAATCTTCAGTTAAATTTAAATTTCAGATAAATTGTACAATTATTTAGTCTCCAACATTTCTTAAGATATTCTTGTGTTTATCCAAAGTGTGAACTTCATTGAGAATTATCTTTTGGCCATCTATCCCTACCTTAACATATATGTGTTTCTACATTTTATATATATATGTGTGTGTGTGTGTGTGTGTGTGTGTGTGTGTGTGTATTCATGTATGCTTTTATCTGTCTAAACCTAGTCCCACCAATTTTTTTACATATCAGCATAAGTTCTCCTATTTTTGTACAACAAGCCAAGAATACTCCCTAATTCTTATCTTTTTGTTCTGCCTCTTTTTATTGTGACACTATTTCTTGTCACTGGCTAAGGACAGAATTTTTCTTAGAAGGTAGGGATATGAGACAAATCTGAGTTGGGGAGTCGAGAAATAAAGATGAAGACTCTAATACTTTGTTAAATATTTAGCATATCACATAAAAACTGAAAAGTAGCTGATTGAATAAAAGTGCATCTTGACAAGATCCATTGGGATCCTTAAACTGAAGTACCTTCAGGTATATTTAATGTATTATATAAAATTAATTTATAAAACTAAAATAACCATTTCTTAATAGACCTATATGCTATATATTTGGAGTTCTCATTCATAACTGAAGTAGGAGTTTTGAATACTTAAACAAAATGTTACTTAGGAATAAAGTGACTGGATGCTTTCAGAATTTAAATATTACTTAAACTAAAATAATCTATTGTAGGAACCCGCACCAGTGGCTCACACCTGTAATCCTAGCTACTCAGGAGTCTGAGATCTGAGGATCGTGGTTCAAAGCCATCCATACCAGGAAAGACTGTGAAACTCTTATCTCCAATAAACCACCAGAAAATCAGAAGTGGCCCTGTAGCTCAAGTGGTAGACTACTGCCCTTGAGCTGAAGAGCTGAGGGACAGCGCTCAGGCCTAGAGTTCAAGCCCCATGACTGACCAAAAAAAAAATCTATTTTAGTAGTTGGCTGTTAAAATTTTTGCTTTACTGTGGCTCAAGTGGTACAGCGCTAGCCTTGAGCTGAAGAGTTGAGGGACAGTGCCCAGGCCCAGAGTTCAGGCTCCACGACTGGACCCCCCAAAAAAATTTTTTTTGCTTTAATTCAATGTATATTAAGAAAACTATAATAATAAATATCTTACAAGATAGAAAGAAATAGCTTATTCTAATACAAAAAGAAATAGTTATGACTATACTAATGAAGAAAGAGTCCTAATTTTCATTTACTTGTATTTATTTTAGGGATTATTATCCCCCCATGAACTCATGTTTTCTTCTGGTATTTGAGTGTTTTCTTGCATAGATTTATGATGACTTAGCTTTTCTTTCCTTCATTTTTTGAAATTTTATTTCTCATCTTCTTCACTAGAATCTTCATTTTTGTTTAGCTGGATACTCTTTTTTATAATTTCCATTAGTGTGTTTTTGGCCCTGGCAAAAATCGGAGAAACAGAACCACATTGTTTTACAGCAGGACGAATGGCAGCAGATGAAGATTGGGTTCCTGATGTAGAATGAGAGCTGGAAATGGTAGATGATTTCTGGGGAAATGATGAAAATGAGTCTAAGTTAGAAGATGTGGTTGACTTCATACTTGGAGGTGGTTGTGTTTTTGGTCTCAAATGTCCAGCTGAATGTGCAAAGGAAGACTTTCCTGAAAATTCCAAAGATCTTGTTGATTTTACATTTGAAGATCTTGGAGGAACTACTGAAGGTTTCTGTGACTGGGCACGTGGAACTCTTGGAGATGGAAGTGAAGATTTGGATGAGTATGAACATGAGCAGGACCGATGAGGAAATGAACTTTTTGATGTTGGTTGAACTGGATGATTTGATTTTGGTGCATTTACTGATTTTGATAATGATGGATTCTGATATGTGTGAGTAATTGGATGTGGCGTTTTTGGTGTTAACACAACTGAAGACCTTTGTGTTTGTACAAATGATGACCTTGAATTTGGAATAGCTGAAGTTTTTGGTGGTTGTACATACTGTGACTTTGAATTTGGAATAACTGAAGTTTTCGGTGGTTGTAAACATGATGACCTTGAATTAGGAATAATTGAAGATTTTGGTGGTGGTACACATGATGACCTTGAATTCGGTTTAATTGAAGTTTTTGGTGGTTGTACACATGATGACCTTGAATTTGGATTAATTGAAGTTTTTGGTGGTTGTACACATGATGACTTTGAATTCGGAATAACTGAAGTTTTCGGTGGTTGTACACATGATGACTTTGAATTCGGAATAATTGAAGTTTTTGGTGGTTGTACACATGATGACTTTGAATTCGGAATAATTGAAGTTTTTGGTGGTTGTACACACGATGACCTTGAATTTGGAATAATTGAAGTTTTTGGTGGTTGTACACATGATAACTTTGAATTTGGAGTAACTGAAGTTTTTGTTGGTTGTACAAATGATGACCTTGTATTTGGAATAACTGAAGTTTTGGGTGGTTGTGTGTATGATGATCTTGAATTTGGAATAGATGAAGTTTTGAGTGACTGCATACGTAAAGAAGTATTGTTAGATAAATCTGAATACGTATCCTTTATTTTGTCTCTGTCTGAGACTACTGAACTGCTTGATACAGATGAAAATAGTACTTCTTGATCTTTTTTAATTTGATCTTGCAGTTTCTTTGTATACTCTAGAGGTTTAGAAACAGTAAATGATGGTGAGTGACATTCAAAATATGCTTGAGGAATAGTCTGGGTATGTTTTGAGATTGATTCTTTTGCTATTGTCACAGCAGGGGATGTTACATGATTAGTAGTATGTATAAATGAAGGATTTTCCACCACTGAAGTACTTAATAGAGGCATCTTATAAGATGTGACAGGAGGTGGTGAAGGTGGTGGTGTGGAGTCGGTAAACATTTCTATTTTATGATGGATTTGAGGTTGGAATTGAGGTTCTTCATAAGTACCAACTCCATACCTGACATATTTAGAATTTTCCATCTTTAGAGAATCATGTCTTTTCATGAGAGGAGGAGTTGATAAAATTGTTCCGATTGTTTTTGTTAGAAGATTACTTATATCAGTAAATTGGTTAGTCAAAACTGAAGTACTTTCTTTTGGCTGATTTATATGTGAATAAGAAAAGTTTCCACAAGTGGCTTGGTTGTGATTCACTACTATCTCCACCTGAAGTTGAGGCATATTTTTTGTTCCATTAGTGTCATCCAGATGCTCATACTCTTCCTTGTGTTTGCCTTGATTTTTTTTAATTTCAGGTCTAAACTTTCTTTTACAAGTTGCACATAAGTACACATTATCATGATGATTAGTTACTACTGTTTCAGAGTCACTTCCAGAACAATTAGGTAGTGTCTGTATGCTAACATCTTGAGTTTTATACAACTTTGCCAATGAGGGCTTAAAAAACTTTGCTCTCTCTGTTTGAACATTTGTGATCTGTGAAAATGCAGTATATTCACTAGAGTCTGTGGAATCTTTCTGGTTTATGTCCTGGTATTTCATATCATTAGTGATCTGGATGATGTTTTCTTGTAAGGCCATAAGTTTAGATGATGTTTCATCAACTTCTCTGCATAGATTGACAAGCATGCCTTCTGCATATTTGTTTACATTACTGATTTGTGTAGCGATATTATTTATTGACATCTGAATCCCACGAACTACCTCATTTTGAGTTTGTTGAGGCACTCTTGATTCATTTTTATCTTTGTTATTCTTTTTTCGATTTAATGACATTTTAAAGGGTAAGTTATTTGGTAACCAAGTGGCACCTGTATAGAAAACAACAGACTATGAATTGGTAGGGACCTGGGAGAGTGAGCCTGTGATGTGTTAAGTAGAGTGTGATTGGGAACTGTGTTAAATGATCTTATGCTTAAATGACACTACAGACACCACTAAAAATTCTTAGATCTGATAAATACTTTTGGTAAGGTAGTAAAACACAGCATGAGAATATCAATACATTTTCTATATGCTAATAAACTGGTTGAAAAAAATCAGGAAAATAATCTCATTTCTAATAGCCTTAAAAATTGAATTGCTATTATTTTAAACATGCTGGTGAAATACCTGTACAATAAAAACTGTAAAAATGGATTAAAGAAATTTTGTAAGACACTAGAAGATGTAAAAACTTTTTATGTTCGTGGATTGCTCAAATTAATACTGTCAAAAACAAACTATATATTCTATGCAATACCCATCAAAATTTTTGTAATAATTACATGCCAAGAACATGTCTAGATATCTCAACTTTTCATCATAGTTATTATTATTGTTTTAATTTTTATTGTAAAGGTGACAATATTGTGAAAATACTGTACAGAGGGGTTACAATTACATGAGCAAGGTAATGAGTACATTTCTTATCAAACATTGTTGCCTTCTCCTTTGTTTCCCCTTACCATCCCTTCCCATCTTCCCCCTCCCTGCCCCACCACCCCGTGCCAAAATTGTAAAGTTCGTTTTTTGACATAACGTCTTGTACATCTCATTGTTGTTGAACAGTGTCATCTCTTCCCTCATTTTCTTCCTCCTAACCCACCTCCTACACAAGTGGTATAGTTCATCATTCTTTTCTTCATAGAAATAAAAAATCAATCCTAATATTTATATGCAGTTACAAGGCACCCTGAATATCCATAGCAATCCTAAGCATAAAGAACAATGCTAGAAGTATCACAATATCTGACTTCAAATTAGAATACAGAGCCATATTAAACAAAGAAACTACGGTACTGTAAATAAAAGGACACGTAGGTGAATGCAATAGAATTAAAAATCTACATATATGTCCATAGAGATCTACCCAACAGATTTGGGGCCCTAAAAATGGTGCTGGTAAAACAGCATATCAACATATTGAAAATTGGTTTTTACCTCACACACTGAACAAAATCATTCACAGATGCATCAAGTGATTTTTTATTTTTGGCGGTTGTGGGGCTTGAACTCTGGGCCTGGGCACTATCCCTCAGCACTTCAGCTCAAGGCTAGCACTCCACCACTTGAGCCACAGCACTACTTTCGGTTTTCTGGTGGTTAATTGGTATCACAGACTTTCCTGCCTGGGCTGGCTTTGAACCGAGATCCTCAGATCTCAGCTTCCTGAGTAGCTAGGATTACAGGCGTGAGCCACTGGCACTGGGCTTTCAAGTGACTTTTTTTGTTAGCATACATTAGTTGTGCAAAGAAGATTTCATTGTGACATTTCAGCATTGTTAGGTCTTCTGAGAACAGTCCTCTTCCTCCAATCCTGATCATGAAGGACTATACATAGCCTTACCAGAAATCACCTGCCCCAAACTGGTAATCACCTATCACTGTTAATTACCTGACTGTCAATTACTGTGAGTCAGCAAAAGGTCATCATGCTCTGAGGTCACTTCTGCATCTGCTGTGGCTACACCTCCACTTTGACTTCCCCTATATACTCTCTCTCCACATCAGTTGAGCTACAATTTGCTACACAACATTCTACACCCTACCCTCCAGTGAAGCCTAGAACACCTCATTGCACACCTACATCTGGTGCATGCTAGCAGTTTGGTTCTCCAAATAAACTCTCTTTGGTTTGAACCACATGGTGGTCTCCTTTCAGCAACCCTAACATCTGGTGCCAAAACCAGGGGAGGGGATAGGGTCAGGAGTCGCTGCATACCCTCTGATTCTCTTTCCAAGGATCAATCTGCCTCTTAGCTGCCTCTCCTCAAACTCAGACTGGCAAATGAACCTCACATCACACTTCTCATCTCTACCATTGCTGGCCAAGCATCCACCACACCATCTCTCCTCTACATCTGGTGACTGAATCCTGTCCATGAGTCCTCTGTCTCTGTCAATGTGGTGCCATGCCAGAGTGATCCCCTATGCCTCTAGTCCAGTCTCTTCTTTCTGAGGGGATGTCTAACTTGAGAATTTGACTCTCAGACTGAGGTATTTCTGGTGGCCTGGGATTCCTTCTACCTGTTGCCTTCTTCTTTCTGTCCTTACTGACCCCCTCTATATCCTTACATATCCCTCTACATCCTTAGGGACGCCTCCTGTGCTCTTATAGACCCCATCTACATCCTTATGGACTCCTTCCCCCTACATCCTCATGGACTCTCACCTCTATATCCTCACAGACATCTCCTTCTATGTCCTCACAGACTCTTCCCTTCTATGTCTTCACTGGAATTTTCATTCTGCCATTTGTAGGCCCCCTAGTAATGTTTTCCTTTGCTTTGCTGTTCAGCCTCTGTCTCATAAGATTTCTTTCAGATTTCATCTAAAGACACATACAGGCATTCACCAAAAATTAAATGTTGCTGCTGCCTTCTCCTGGACCAGACCACATCCTTGCCATTTATTCCTAAAATGGATGTCCATTACCAGCAGGAAGTAGTCAGAGAGACTCGGCTTCTCTTTAAACCCATCAAAAGTCTGGAATGTTAGGTCTGCTGGGGGAGAAGAGCCCCTTTCCCCTGTGAAGAACAGCACCTAACCTTACCAGAAATCACCTGCCTGAAACCAGAAATCACCTGTGCCTGTCAATCACCTGACTGTCAATTACCTGAATCAGCAAAGGGCCTCATCCTCTGAGGGTCACTTCTACACCTGCTGTAGTCACACCTCATCTTCACCTTTCCCTCTCCACCATCAGTCAGGCTATAATGCACTACCTGCTACATACTACATGCTTCATGTTACATGCAATGTGCTACCTGCTATATGCTGCTCTCTGGATACATACATCTGCCACGAGCTGGTGGTTTGGTTCTCCTAATAAATTCTTCTGCCTGAACCATGTGGTTGTCTCCTTTCAGCAACCTTTACATCTGGTGCTGAAACCCAGGAGGGGATAGTGTCAAGAATCACTGGATCCCCTCTGCTTTTCTTTCCAAGGATCAATCTGCCTACTGATCACCCCTCTTCAGACCCAAACTGGCAAAGAAACTCCACGTTGGACTTCCCACCTCTACCATTGCTGGCTAAGCATCAACCACACCATTTCCCCACTACATGTGGTGAGTGAATTCAATCTATGAGCCTTATGTTCATCTGTTTCAATATGACACCATGCCAGAGGGATCCCCTACACCTTTTGGCCAGTCTCTTCATTTCAAGGATACCTGAATCAAGAATTTGACTCTCAGATGGTGAGACCTCTGGTGGACTGGGGTACCTTCCACCTGGTGCCTCCTCCTCTCTACATCCTGGTGAACCCCCTACATCTTTACCAACGTGCTCTACATCCTTATAGACTACATCCTTACAGTCACCATCTACCTTCTTATGGACTCCTCCCTCTATATCCTTTTGGATTCCCCCCTCCATCCTCATGGAATCCTCCCCTCTACACCCTCATGGACTCCTACTCTCTACATCCTCATGGACTCTGCCACTGTATGTGCTCACAGGACTTTCCCTTTTCCCTTTTTGGCTTCTTTCTGCCTCATAAAATTTCATTCAGATTTCATCCAAAGATGCATACATACATTCACCACCAAGGAACTCTTGCTGCTACTTTCTCCTGGACGAAATGGATGATATCTTGGCTTTTTACCTCTAAAAACAACATGATTTGACAGTAGCAAGTAGGCAGGGAGAGATGGTGCCCCTTTATACCTATCAAAAGGTTGGAATGTTAGACATACCCAGGAGAACAGCCCTCTTCCCCTGAAGGACAATATGTAGCCTTACCAGAAATCTCCTTCCTGAAACTGGTAATCATCTGTAACTATTAATCTCCTGAATGTCAATTACCTGACTGTGAAACAGCAAAATGTCCTCATCCTTGTGTGGTTACTTCTACACCTGCTGTGGCCACACCTCCTTCTTGCCTTCCTCTATATAATCTCTCTCCACCATCAGTGAAGCTACAATGTGCTACACCCTACACCCTACACGCTACTCTCGAGTGGGGCGCAGCACACCTCTATGCATACCTACACCTGGTGCAGGCTTGCAGTTTGGTTCTCCCCAATAAAATCTCTTCTGCCTGGATTGCATGGTAATCTCCTTTTAGGAATCCTTACATCTGGTGCCAAAACCCAGGAGGAGATCGTTTCAGGAGTCTTTAGATCCCCTCTGCTTCTTTCTCTTTTCTTGGGTCAGTTCACCTCGTGGCCACCCACTCCTAGAACTAACACGGGTGAAAGCACCCCATGGCTGACTTCTTAAACATCACTGGCCATGCTCTCCCTACACTGTCTCTTGTCTATGTCTGGTTAGTGACTCTTATCTATGGGATATGTTTGTCTCTTACTTTTAATGTGGTGATGTGCCAGAGAGATCTCTATGCCTTTTGGCTTGCCTCTTCTCATTTTGGGATGCCTGAATTGAGAATCTGACTCTTAGCTGGAGAGGCCACTGGTAGACTGAGATGCCTTCCACCTGTTGCCTCCTTCAGTCTATGTCCTTGAGGATCTCTTTGAAGATCCACTCTATGTTCTTATGGACTCCCTCTACACCATATGGACACCCTCTATGTCCTTACAGACACTACCTCTCTGTATTTAAGGACTCCCCCCACTACATCCTCAAGGACTCCTCCCCTCTATGTCCTCATTACAATTTTCATTCTGTCATTTTTAGGCTATCTAGTAATGCTTTATTTTGCTTTATTATTTGGCCCGTGGCTCATGAGATTTCTTTCCGATTTCATCCAAAGACGATATGCATGCTGATCACCAAGGAACTGTTGCTCTTACCTTCTCCTGAACCAGACCACATCTTTCCCTTTTACCCCTAAAACCGATGCCCCTTGCCAGTAGGAAGTAGCTAGAGAGATTTGGTACCCCTCTATAACTATCAAAAGATCAGAGTGTTAGCTCTGTCCAGAAGAGCCTCCTTCCCCCCTCCTCTTTGTGAAGGCCAGCATGTAGCCTTATCAGAAATCACCTACCTCAAACCAGTACTTGTAACTGTTAATCACCTCACTGTCAACCATCTGACTGTGAGTCAGCAAATGTACCCTAGTATCTTAGGTCACTTCCTCATCTTCTGAGGTCACTTCTGCATCTGTGGCAGCTACACATCCTCTTTGCCTTTCCCCATATAACCTCTATCTGCCATTAGTTCTCTCTGCACACCTTCATCTGTGCATGCCAGGGGTTTGTTTCTCCTAATAAACTCTTTTCTGCCTGAACCATGCGTTGGCCCTTTTTAGCAACCCTTACAAGTATGTATATAAAATGTACTCCAATCAACACCACTCCTATCATTCTCTCATATTTCCTCCTAGTACTTAAAGCAATTTCAACAAATTTTATTGTTGCATTTTTACACATGCAATTTCAACCATATTCATTCTCATTCCAACCTTTAGTCCTCCCTCTTCTTGCTGGTAATCCTCAGTAAAGCCCATTTAAAATTTCCTGTAATTAATTTTAGTGTATTAAGTGCGCCAAAACATTTCACCATATTTCAAATACACATATATCAAATTTATCTCAGAATATAGTTATTTCTATCCCCGCCCCACAGCCCTTTACTTTTATTATTTTTTTATATCTTCATATATAGTTATATATAACTATATATAGCTATATATATAAAGTTATATAGCTATCTTCATATATAGTTGCAAAGTGTTTTGAAATTATCCATTTTGCCCTATTTCTTCATCACTTTAGATGATCTCACAGAGTTACCATCATGTTATGTATATATACATATTGCATTTATTTATTTTTTTATTTTTATTTTTTGGGTCTGGTCGTGGGGCCTGAACTCTGGGCCTGGGTGCTGTCCCTCAGCTTTTCAGCTCAAGGCTAGTGCTCTACCACTTGAGCCACAGTACAACTTCCAGCTTTTTTCTTTTTGCTTATGTGGTGCTGAGGAATCAAACCCAGGGCCTCATGCATGCAAGGCAAGTGCTCTACCACTGAGCCACATTCCCAGCCCCACTTTTATTTATTGACATTGGCATATGTATGTCTGTGTCTATGAATATGTTTCATGTCTAGCTTATATGAATATATATGTATATATGGATGAAACTATAGATAGCTGAGGTTGCCTTAATTTGTTCAATCTGATGTTATCAAATTCCACCCATTTTCTCTTCCCATTCCACCCATTTCTCTTTATGGTTCTGTACTATTCCCTGATATATACGTGCCATTTCTTTTTCTATTCATCTCTCACTGGGTCGTGTGAATAGAGCTGCAATAAATATATGTATACAGGTTTCATTATGTAATATTGATTTAAACTTTTATATGTACTCCCAGGAGTGGTATGACAGGTTTTTTTTAAAGTAGTAGTTTTTTAAAATAAGAAACCTCGGGAGTTCCTGGAAGATGGCGGAGGAGAAGCTGGAATCTGAACAAGCTCTCGCATAGAAAGCACTTTTAGAGTTCCAGTGAACAGTCCTAAGCCAGAGAATCACACCAAGTGTGCCATCACAGGACAGAGAGTTAGACAAGAGAGGGGAAGCCAAGGAAACACATCAGCTGCTGCTGCGGTGGCAGGGTCACGGCGGCGACCACCGCCGCGGGGTCATACCTGAGACACAGAGAGTCGGGGACGAAGGAGCCAGACGCAGCGGACGAGCGGATTCTACTCAACACCAACAAGAACTGACAAGGAGCGGACATCTTCATCCTGCTGTTTGCAGACCAGAGACGACCCAGGATCCAAGACTCGGCGTGAGTACAAGCCCGACGTCCTCACTCCTTCTCAGGGAGCAGAGGAGGGAAGGCCACCCCTCCCCCCCCAGCACCGGTGATCTCCATCTTGGATACCGACAAAGCTCGGAGGAGCTGCTAGCTCCAGCTCAGGCCTTAGAATAAAACGAGTCAGTTAGCAGGTCACAAGAACTTAACGGCGAAGTGACCTGCCAGACTCAGCTCCATCCAGGGAAAAATCACCCAGCTCAGGCGCCAGCCATTGGAGTGCCTTGCCTCACTGGGTAACCAGAGCCAGAGGCTGCCCCTCCCTCTAGCAGCCACCACAATCAACTGAAAAACAGAAACCCTGAGAATGGCTCCAGGCTGGGCGCTGTGAGCTTTATCACAAAATAGCCCCAGGGAAAAGCTACTGTTTGTTGAAAGGCCTCAACTCTACCCAGAACCTAGCCTCATCACCACATCCCCCTCTTTTGTGATTCTCAAAGCAGATCACCCTCCCAGAAAACTATCCTGGGAGGGGGATCTCAAAATCTTGGGTAAAGCAGAGCATTTTTCTGCCTCTTCCAACCAACCGACTTAAGAAACCAATCAAGCCACAGGACCTCAAGCTGACCAGAGACTCCAACAAGAGACTGGTTACAGACAAAAGGGAGATACAGGATTCTTCCCACTCCTCCCCTCCCCCCCAAAAAAATCAAAAGACTTTTTTTTCTTTTTTTTTTCTTCTTCTTCTTCTTTTCTTTTTTTGCTTGTTTTTTGTTTTTTGTTACCATATATATATATATATATATATATATATATATATAAATTTTTTCCCTTCTAAAACTTTTATTAATCTTTAATTTTTGCCTCTTCTGAAAAAATAATTGTTTTCCAGTAACTTTTTTTTTCTCATCTTATAATTTTTATTTTAGGAATACGTGAATGAGCGTTTTCCTTTCTTTTCTTGTCTTCTTTCTCTTTTTCTTTCTTTCTTATCTTTTTGTTTTTTATCTAGCTCTACTGAACTTCTGATCTTTTCTTCTCCCTTTCCCATCCTTAAAGTTTTTCACATCTCCTCTATGTCCCTCCCCTTCTCTGAACATATTCACATTCCTCTCTAAATAGACGGTCTTTTAACCTCTATAATAACATTAATTTTTACATTTCTATTTTTTTCTGGTCTCTCTTTATTCCCCTTTCCATCTCTTCTTTTTCTCTCTCTCTACTTGCATCCTACCCAAGCCATTTCCTGCATTGTGATTAGGACATAGTTAACTCTCCCTGTGCCTCCCCACACCAATCTATTCCTATTTTTTACCCACATCTCTCCCTAATCCTAATAATTTCTGGTTTTCCAAATTCTTTTCTGCGGTTCGTAGTCCTTTAACATATAGTTGTTTGATGTTGAATAGATGTATCTGTTGAACTAGATTGTATCTGTAGACTATTGACTGTACAAATGCAAACTTTGGTTGATGGTTGCCTTAAGATAGTGTTCTAGCACAAAACTGGTGCAATTCTCATCTCAAATGGGCCGAGTAAGCCGGAAAAACACAAGAAAAATGGCAAATTCGGGTATCTCAATTCCCAATCTTGATAATCAGGGATTAGAACAGATAAAGAATAATCCAGAGGAGAGTTCCCAAATAGCTCTACAAACACTAATAGCAAATATAATAAATGAGAAGTTTGACAATGTACAAAGGACTCTGTATGAGCGTGATAGGGAGAGAGAGGAGGCATCCCAGAAGTTTATACAGGAATATCATAAGCGTGAGGAAGCTACTCAAAAACTGATACAGGATTTGCGTAACAACTTGAGAATACTCAAAGAGAAAGGGAGGAATGGCGTGAGCAGGCAGAGAACACTCAAAGAGAACTGCAGGAAACCCACGAACGGGAAGAAAGAGAACTGCAGGAATCCCACAGACGGGAGGAAGCTAATCAAAGAGTAATTCAGAAATTGAGAGACCAGGTAGAGAATACACAAAGATCACTAAAGGCATTCATGGAATCCATTAACAAAGAGCTGAAGGAAGTCAGGGAGACCACAAAGGGAATGCTGAATGGAACCCAACAGAAGGAATGGGAGTCCAAAGAAACCATAACCAATCAACTAAGTGATTTGAGAACAAACACTGAACACCAAATTAAGGAAGTAAAGAAATTCACAGAAGACCTAAAACAGAGCTTCAACAAAGAACTTGAAGCCATCGAAGCTGACCTATTAGAAGGAAAAGAGATAAAAAACAAAGTAGAGAGTCTTGACAGCAGGTTAGACCATGCAGAAGATCGAATCTCAGGGATTGAAGACAGTTTGAGAAAGAACATACAACCATCCAAGACAAGTCCAAGAAATGTGATAGGTCTATCCAACACCTGGAAGACACCATCAGAAGGCCCAATCTAAGGATAATGGGTGTAGAGGAGCACCTAGAAACAGAAGTTAATGGTCTAGGAAATTTGTTTAACAGGATCCTAGCAGAGAACTTCCCAAACATACAAAAAGATAGGCCTATTCAGATACAAGAAGCTTTTAGAACCCCAAATAGACCAGACCAGAATAGGACATCCCACCGTCACATTATAATCCACACAGGATCAACTCAGACCAAGGAAAATATCCTTAAACCAGTCACGGAGAAAAGGGTAATCACCTATAAAGGGAAACCAATTAGAATTACCTCAGATTTCTCAGCAGAGACAATCAAAGCAAGAAGAGCCTGGAATGATGCATGCCATGCCCTAAAAACAAACAACTATCAACCAAGAATACTGTACCCAGCTAAACTCTCCTTCATAACTGAAGGCCAAATAAAAACCTTCCATAGCAAAGAAAAATTGAAACAATACATCTCCACCAAACCAGCCCTACAAAAGATTCTTAAAGATGTCCTACACATAGAAAGCCAACAAGAACGCAACAAAGGCCAAGAAACTGCACCCAAACTGAGAATCCAAGAACCTTAGGAAGAACCCAGTTTTTGCAGTCCCCAAGAAGGTGGATAACATGGCAGGAACTCCCAAATACCTCTCAGTCCTATCTCTTAACGTTAACGGACTGAACTCTCCAATTAAGCGACATAGACTGTCTAGTTGGATTAAAAAACAAGACCCTTCTATCTGCTGCCTGCAGGAGTCACATCTTGCCCGTAAAAACAAACACATTTTCAAGGTTAAAGGCTGGAACAAAATCTACCAAGCAAACGGCCCTCATAAACAGGCGGGAGTTTCAATCCTAATATCAGATAAAATAGACTTCAAATTAAAATTTGTGAGAAGAGATAAAGAAGGTCGCTACATACTAATTAAAGATCTCTCCTTCAGGAGGATATTACAATTCTAAATATCTATTCGCCAAACAATGGAGCACCCAAATTTATCAAAGAAACGCTACTTTCCCTCAAATCCCATATAGATCCAAAGACATTAATTGTTGGGGATTTTAACACACCACGCTCCCCACTAGATAGATCAACTCGGCAAAAACTCAACAGAGAAACCGCAGATCTAAACAGCTGCATAGATCAACTAGACTTAACAGACATTTGCCGAACATTTCACCCAGCAGCATCAGAATACACGTTCTTCTCAGCAGCACATGGAACGTTTTCTAAAATAGACCACATTTTAGGCCACAAAGCTAACTTGTCTAAATTCAGAAACATTGAAGTTATACCTTGCACTCTCTCTGACCACAAGGGAATAAAATTAGAACTCAACACCAAAAGCCACCAAAGAAAGTCCGGTATCACATGGAGGCTGAACAACACACTGCTGAATCATGAGTGGGTCATGGAAGAGATTAGAAAGGAAATTCAAATGTTCAGGAAATTCAAATATTCAACAAAAATGAACACACAAACTACCAGCTCCTCTGGGACACAGCAAAGGCAGTACTCAGAGGCAAGTTTATAGCTCTGAGCTCCTACATCAACAAATTGGAGAGATCGGAAACTAACAATTTAATGACACATCAAAACCTCCTTGAAAAAGAGCAGCAAGATAAACCCCAATCCAGTAGACGGAAAGAAATAATCAAAATAAAATCAGAATTAAATGAATTAGAATCCAAAAAAACTATAGAAAGAATCAACAAAACAAAGAGTTGGTTCTTCGAAAAACTTAACAAAATTGACAGACCCTTAGCAAACCTTATCAGAAAAAGGAGAGAACACACCCAAATTAATAAACTCAGAGATGAGAATGGAAACATCACTATGGAAACAACCAAGATTCAGAACATTATAAGGGAATACTTCTCAAAACTTTATGCTAATAAGTTTGAGAACTTGACAGAAATGGACCTTTTCCTAGCAAATATTGACATGCCAAAACTAAACCAAGATGAGTTAAACCAGCTTAACAGGCCCATATCAAGCATTGAAATAGAAACAACAATAAGAGACCTCCCAGCTAAGAAAAGTCCAGGACCAGATGGTTTTACAGCGGAATTTTACAAGGCCTTCAAAGCAGAGCTCACACCAATACTCCTCCAACTCTTCAATGAAATTGAAAGAGAAAGCTCACTACCGAACACATTCTATGAAGCCATCATAACCCTCATCCCAAAACCAGGCAGGGACTCATCAAAGAAAGAGAACTATAGACCCATTTCTTTGATGAACATTGATGCAAAACTTCTCAACAAAATTTTGGCCAATCGACTTCAACAATTCATCCAAAAAATCATACACCATGATCAAACAGGATTCATTTCAGGGATGCAAAGCTGGTTCAATATACGCAAATCAATTAATATTATTCATCACATCAACAGGAGCAAGAATAAGAACCACATGGTTATCTCAATAGATGCAGAAAAAGCATTTGACAAGATCCAACACCCCTTTATGATGAAGGTTCTGGAAAAATTAGGAATCCATGGAACATTCCTCAATACAATAAAGGCTGTATATGACAAACCTACAGCCAGCATTATACTCAATGGTGAAAAACTAAAGCCATTTCCTCTTAACTCAGGAAAAAGACAAGGATGCCCACTCTCTCCACTTCTCTTCAATCTAGTATTAGAATGCCTAGCTACAGCAATAAGACAAGATGCAGACATAAAGGGGATCCAAATAGGGAAAGAAGAAATAAAACTCTCCCTCTTTGCAGATGACATGATCTTGTATTTAAAGAATCCCATAGACTGCACTCCCAAATTACTCAAGCTGATTCAAAACTTTGGCAAAGTAGCAGGTTATAAAATTAACCCCCCAAAATTAATGTCTTTTCTATATGCCAACAATGAGAAAAGTGTGGCTGAAATTAGGAAAGCAACTCCATTTGTAATAGCCCCACAAAAAATAAAATACCTAGGAATTAACTTAACCAAAGAAGTGAAGGACCTCTATGATGAAAACTTTAAAATCTTGAAAAAGGAAATCAACACAGAACTTAAAAAATGGCAAAACCTCCCATGCTCCTGGATTGGCAAGATTAACATCGTGAAAATGGCAATACTTCCCAAGGCTATCTACAAATTCAACGCGATACCTATCAAAATTCCACCCTCATTCTTCAAGGAAATAGAAGAGGCAATCCAAAAATTCATATGGAACAATAAAAGACCCCGAATAGCAAAAACGCTCCTCAACGGAAAGAACACTGCTGGAGGAATATCAATACCAAATTTCAAACTCTACTATAAAGCCATAGTAATCAAAGCAGCTTGGTATTGGCATAAGAACAGACCTCAGGACCAATGGAATAGAATTGAAAACCCAGAAATGAACCTACAGACCTATAGCCATCTAATCTTCGATAAGGAAGCTAAAACAATAGAATGGAAGAAAGACAGCCTCTTCAGTAAATGGTGCTGGCAAAATTGGTTAACTACATGTAGAAAACTAAAACTAGATCCTAATATATCACCCTGCACCAGAATCAACTCCAAATGGATCAAAGACCTTGAAGTCAAAGCAGACACTCTGAAAACATTACAGGATGGAATAGGAGAAACCCTAGGTCTCCTTGGCTCAGGCCGAAATTTTCTGAATAGAGATCCGGAAGCACAACAAATCAAAGAAAGGTTGGACAAATGGGATTGCGTAAGATTGCAGAGCTTCTGCAGGGCAAATGACATAGCTGGCAAGATCAATAGAAAGCCCACCGATTGGGAGAAGATCTTTACTAGCCATACAACGGACAAGGGTCTCATATCTAAAATATACTTGGAACTCAAAAAATTAAACCACCCAACAACAAATCCTCAGAGAAACAACTGCCCAATAAATAAGTGGGCAAAAGACTTAAAGAGAAGCTTCTCTGAAGAAGAAAGAAGGATGGCCAATAGACACATGAAGAAATGTTCAACATCCCTAGCCATAAAAGAAATGCAAATCAAAACAACATTGAGATATCACCTCACTCCAATTAGAACAGCAAAAATCAAGAACTCTAACAACAACAGATGCTGGAGGGGATGTGGACAGAAAGGAACATTACTTCATTGTTGGTGGGAATGTAAACTTGTTCAACCACTTTGGAAAGCAGTATGGAGGTTCCTCAAAAGACTTCACATAGAACTCCCCTATGACCCAGCAATCCCACTTTTGGGCATTTACCCAAATGTTTACAAACAAGACCACACTAAAGCTACCAGCACAACTATGTTTATTGCAGCATTATTTACCATAGCTAAGATATGGAACCAACCCAGATGCCCCTCAGTAGATGAATGGATCGAGAAAATGTGGTATATATACACAGTGGAATTCTATGCCTCCATCAGAAAGAATGACATTGCCCCATTTGTTAGGAAATGGAAAGGTTTGGAAAAAGTTATATTAAGTGAAGTAAGCCAGGCCCAAAGAAGCATAGGTCCCATGGTTTCCCTTATTTCCAATATCTAGTATAGGTATGAGTCAAGCGGAAAAGGTCAGATAATGTGATGTTAGGAAAATGAACCCTTAAATATGTATTTTAATGTTTTCGTTTCTTTCATGCATGTGTTTCTAACGCATTTATAAGATTATTTCTTTGTTGCTTTGTATGTCCCTCCCCCACAGTGTAACCCCCGCTTTCACTATATTTGATGTCAGTATAACATGTGGAGGAGATGGGGACAAACAAGTCGTTTAAGGATTCAGGTGGCCCTGTTGCAACAATGAGAAGTACAAAATGTCATGTCAATACCAGCTTTACAATGTCGGTGTGGGGGGGAGGGGGGGAAAATTGGGTGGGGGGAGGGGGGAGGCGGGGAAGGGAGGTGAAGGGTAAACAAAGGAGGAGGCTGCAATGCTTGGTAAGAAATGTATGCATCATCCTGCCCATGTAATTGTAGCCCCTTTGTACAGTATGTTCTCAAATAAAATAAAATAAAATTAAAAAAAAATAAAATAAGAAACCTCTACATTAACTTCCATAGTAGTTGTACTAGTTTACATTCTTACCAGCAGTGTATGAAAGGTCTTTCTCCCTATATCTTCACTTCAGTGATTGTTTTCTTGATGATTGCCATTCTGAGATTTCATCTTAATCAATTAATCAAATCTATTTGATTTGAATTTCATTTAAGGCTGAAGTTGAATATTTCTTTATGCATCTATTATCCATTTGTACTTGTTTATTTTTTGCTAACAGTTCCATTTGTTGGGGTATTTATTAATTGGATTATTTTGTTTTTAACTTTGAGGTATTTGTATATTTTCAATATGAATCTTTGACTGCTGAATGACTGGCAAATATTTTTTTTCATTCCAAGATTTGTTTCTTGGTTTCAATAATTGTTTCTCTTGTACAGAAAGTTGTTAATTCAGTGTAGGTTCATTTGCCAATCTTTTTTTTTTGGGGGGGGGATTCAGTCATGGAGCCTGAACTCTGGGCCTGGGCGCTGTCCCTCAGCTCTTCAGTTCAAGGCTAGCGCTCTACCACTTGAGCCACAGCGCCACTTCCGGCTTTTTTTCTTTTTGCTTATGTGGTATTGAGAAATCGAACCCAGGGCCTCATGCATGCAAGGCAAGCACTCTACCACTGAGCCACCTTCCCAGCCCTCATTTGCCAATCTTTATTATCATCTTCTGGGCAATTGTAATTCTACTCAGAAAAATAGTTCGCCTACCTATAATTTCTAGCTATAATTTTTTCTGTCCTTTTCTATAGTAGATTTAAGGTTTCACTTATTTGGGTTTTTTATTTATATAGATTTGATTTTTATATAAGATAAGAGATATTAATATAATGCCAGGAAAATTGATGTAGGCATTGCTTTTCTGAATAGATTCCTATTTACTCAGAATAAAAGAACCAGAATTGAAAAATGGGATTACATAAAACTAAAAAGTCTCAGTACAATTAAGGAAACAATGACCAGAATTAGGAGAGTACTTATAGGATTGGAGAAACCTTTTGACATTTAGTTATCAGATAAATTACTAATATATAGAATATGTAAAATGATGAAAAATTCAACACCAAGACAATAAATAATGCAATTGTTGAATACGAAAATGAGCAGTTTTCAAAATAATGCAAATGGTTTATCACATGAAAAATAGTCAATGTCCTTATGCATAAATGAGTGCAAATCAGAACATAATTTTGATTCCTTCTCAACCTATTAACAAGTAAACAACAAATATTCATAAGGTTGTGGAAGAATAGACCTTTATATACACTCTTGGTAGGAATGTAAAATACTGAAGTTTTCTATAAAAATTAGTATGGAAGTTTCTTTAAATTCTAAACATAAAACAGTTTTATGATTCTTCTATATGACTGCTTAGCATATACCCAAAGACTGTAAGTCAATATATATTAAAAATATATAGACACTTATATGTAAAAGTAACCTGGTGTACAGTAATATAATAGGGAATCATTTTAGCTGTTAAACAACTGAATGGGTAAAGAATGTGGTATATAAATAATATGTAATATTATTAAGTTAGGAATAAGAATGGAATTATACCACTTACAAGCAAGTGGGTAAAGCTAAAGGTAACATTGTTGAGGGAAATTAACCAGACTGAGACATAAAAATATCAGATGTTCTCTATCAAATATGAAATATAATTCTTAAAGTGAATAACAAGTATCTAAAATAGTTGTCTGGTTGGGGAAGGGTTAAAGAAGAGAGTGAAGGAAAGTGAATATGGTGAATGTACTTTATATACATGGATGAAAACAGAAGGATAAAACCTAATGAATTTTTAATTTTCAGAATAGAAGACATGTGAGGAGGGAGAATGAGAACAGTTGTAAATTTAATCGAAGTAGATTATAGATGCATGAAAATTTCACAATGAATCTCCTTGTCAGAACTAATATATGCTAATAAATTTTATAAAATATACTTAAATATAAATGAAAAAGGAAGACTAAGGGAATCTGTAGGAAAGGTGTATGAAAGGAAAAGGCAATAGAAGTGAATTTGGAATGTATCTACATATGTATGCATCTATGTGTGTTATCTATGTATGTATTTACATATGTATATGTCTAAATCTATCTCTAGCTATATCTATCATCTATCTATCAATCAATGTATCATCTATCTCTTATACGTATATACGAAGAAAGCATAATCAAATCCACTAAGCCTTGTTTTCAAGCAGAAGTATCACAAGGGGATAAAAAAACAAAATAGAGGGGATGAAAATATTTAAAGTACACTATTGACATGTATGGAATTATCCAAATAAAACAAAAATAATTCCCCTTTACTATTTTTGTGCCAATCCTGAGGCTTGAACTCAGGACCTGGGCACTGTCTGTAAGATTTTTCACTCAAGGCTAGTATTCTACCACTGGAGCTCCACCTCCTCTTCGGGCTTTTTTAGGGTGGTGAATTAGAGATAAGTGCTTCACAGAATTTCCTGTGCAAAACTGTGGTCCTCAGATCTCACACTCCTGAATAGATAGGATTACAGGCTTGAGCCACAAGTTCCCAGCTCTTACTAAAGAATATTTTGAATCCAGGCACCAGTGGCTCATGCCTGTAATCCTAGCTACTCAGGAGGCTGAGATCTGAGGATCGTGTGGTTCAAAGCCAGCCCGGACAAGAAAATCTGTGAGTCTCATCACCAATAAACTACCAGAAAACCAGAAGTGGTGCTGTGGCTAAAGTGGTAGAGCGCTATCCCTGAGTTTAAGTGCTGAGGGACAGTGCCCAGGCCCAGAGATTATGTCCCATAATCGGGGCGGGGGGTGGGGGGCGGCGGGGGAAGAATATTTTGAAAGTCATCTGATCTTACCTTGTGTTGAAACATCTGCAACTTAGAACCACGGTGGGATTGGTCCAAATGTTTTCCTTGCCAGGAACATGTTGCCTTTAGTAGAAACCAAATTGGTCTGAGGACATGGCGTTTTGGTCTTCAGCTTTTGAGCACTAGTAACATAGCAACACTGCTGTATGTCACAGTGCTATGTTGAGTCAGCAGTGAGAGAACAATGCTGCCTAGTAGTGGCCACACCCCTGGGCCAACAAGCTCCTGAAGCTAGTTACATAAATGTTGAGAGATAAACTGGAAAGAGGAAACAAGACAATATCTAACCTCTCAATGTTTGTAGTGTTGATAATAAGTTATTACATGTGATCTTGTAACTTAATTGTATGATTTTAAATGTTTATCTCTTCTTTAACTGAAATTATCTTCCAGTTTTGATCTCACTTCTGATATTCAGTTAAAAATTGTACAATCATCTCACAATTGTGCTTTTTTTTTCAGTGTATCCAAACCTCACTCTCCTACCTGATCTCTTCTATTTGAATAATGTAGTCTTATTCATTCATGATCAAAACATGCAAGTAAACTTGATCTTTGATACCTCCTCTTCAGTCATATTCTGTCATCAAAGATTGTCAGTTTTACCAGGTTTTCTACAATATATGGCCAGTTGGTTATCACTCTCCGTCGTACTCCATTACTGTTCTAAGTATCATAACTATCTTATCAGAATTCCCCACAATCTGGGCTGGGAAGGTGGCTCAGTGGTAGAGCACTAGCCTTGAGCTGAAGAGCTGAGGGACAGCGCCCAGGCCCAGAGTTCAGGCCCCACTACTGGACTCCCCCAAAAAAGCAAAAAACAAAAAAACAAAACAGAATTCCCCACAATCTATAATTGCTAGACTTTCAGATTCTTTCTTGTCCTTTTCCTTTGTCTTCCTTCTATATGTTCATTTGTATATGTATATATCTGTCCTCTGTTTATCTATCTATGTACTCAGGTGATCAACTGATCTTTAAAAATGATATGAACAACCTAGGCACTGGTGTCTCAAGCCTGTAATCCTAGCTACCCAGGAGGCTGAGAGCTAAGAATTGTGGTTCAAAGCCAGCCCAGGCAGAAAAGTCCAAGACAGTCTTATCTCCAATTAATCACCAGAAAACCGGAAGTGGCACTGTGGCTCAAAGTGGTAGATCAGTAGCCTTGAGTAAAACAGCTCAGGGACAGCACCCAGGCCCTGAGTTCAAGCCCCATGGCTGACAAAAAAAAGAGATGAACAAGAGTAAGTGTTAAAGCAAGAACAAAAACCTTAGCATCGATTTTTATAATATCAATGTGTTGGTACTATTTAAAGCCTTGGGACTGGGTGAAAAAATCCAGGCATAAAGTGAAGATAAGGACAAAATTAACTTAGTAATAAGTATAGAAGTATGTCTTTGATTCATCAAAAATTTACATCAAATGCTATAAACTAAAGATTTACTTTGGTAATGACAGCATATTGAAAATACAGTCAATATATATAGATATGAGTGTGTCAGATTGTTTATAAACAAGAGAAATTCTTCAAACACCATGGGCATAGTAGCACGTTAATATATAAAATTTTCTTGGTATTAGTGGCTCATATATGTAATCCTAGTTACTCAGGAGGCTGAGATCTGAGGATTATGGCTCAAAGCCAGCCCAGGTAGGAAAGTCCATGAAACTCTTATCTCCAACTAACCACCAGAAAACCAGAAGTGAGCCTAGCTTTCATGCCCCACAACTGACAAGAAAAATAGAAGATATAAAAATGAGTTTTGTGTTCTATTGGATCAGACAGATTTAACAAATCTATCTATCTATCTATCTATCTATCTATCTATCTATCTATCTATCTATCTATCTATCTATCTTACTATAATCTCTAAGGAGAAGAAATTATATAAAAGAGAACAGTTAGTTAAGGGGAATACATGTTTGAAGAGGGTAGCTGCTGAAAAATACTCTCAGGAGAGAATTTAAGGAAAAAATAAGCAAAATATTTAAATGTAAGTTGTGTTAAGCCTCTAAATCCAAGTTACTTATAAAGATGAAGGCAAAAGAAACAGTATACTTAGCTGAAATAACAACATCAAATAATGTTCAATTCAGATATACATACTAAATAAAATGTTGAAAGAATACTTCATACTTCAATGTATAATCTGTAATGAATTTCAGAGAATCACAGATCTTTGAGTTTGTAGATTTATTGTGTTAAATGTCACAATAAAAACACAAACAGAAATGCAGAACATAAAAAGAAAAGCAAACATGTTTCTTCAAAAGTTAGTAAGAATAGAATGAATAAATCAACAGTTTGTATTATCAGATTTATACCAATCTTTACAGCTTAAAGGAGAAATACACCTACTTTCATGTGTTCCTTAAACCTCCCAAACAGCCTGGGACCTGTTGCTTAGTTATTTTGTCCAGATTAGCTTTTTGCCACTTGAGCCACAGCTGGCTTTTTGGAGGTTAGTTGGAGATAAAAGTCTCATGGACTTCCTTGCTTGGGATAGCTTTGAACTGCGATCCTCAAATCTCAATCTCATGCTTAGCTAGGATTACAGATGGGAGCCACCGGCACCTGGCAGATAAACTATAATATTTTACAGTGTGACTGTAATATAATATTTCATAGTGTAATATCACCCAAAATATGAGTCATGAAAAGAAGTAGGAAAGAATAGCCTATACTTAGTTTTATATATTTCATTAGTGTTTACTTTGAATATTTAATATATATATATATATTTAATTGTAATGGTGTTGTAATTGTGGGCCTCACACTTGCTAGAAAGACAAATGAATCACTTGAAACGGGTCCTAGCCAACTTTGTTTGTTATGTTTAGGGGCTGGTTTGTACTGTAACCTTCCTAATTAAGTTTCCAATATCCTTGGTTATGACAGTAATAACCAAGTTCAGATTTTCAGGGCGTGGAACCTGAATTCTGGGCCTGGGAGCTGTCCCTCAGCTCTTCAGCTCAAGGCTAGCACTGCATCACCTCAGGCTTTTTCTGCTTTATGTGGTGCTGAGGAATCGAACCTGGGGCTTCATGCATGCAAGGCAAGCACTCTACCACTGAACCACATTCCCAGCCCTAGATATTTTTTTAAATACTTTTTTTTAAATTTAATTTAATTTTATTTGTGAACATACTGTACAGAGGAGTTACAATTACATGGGCAGGATAATGCATACATTTTTTACCAAGCATTGCAGCCTCCTCCTTTGTTTACCCTTCACATCCCTTCCCAGCCTCCCCCCTCCCCCCCATCTCAATCCTATTCCTTCTCCCCCCCCCCCCCCCCGCACCGACGTTGTAAAGCTCGTTTTGGACATGACAAATTGTACTTCTCATTGTTTCAACAGGTCCACCTGTATCCTTAAACAACTGGTTTTTCCCCATCTCCTCCACAAGTTATACTGACATCAAATATAGTGAAAGCAGGGGTTATACTGTGGGGGAGGGGCATACAAAGCAACAAAGAGATAATCTTATAAATGCGTTAGAAACACATGCATGAAAGAAAAAAACATTAAAATACACATCTAAGGGTTCATTTTCCTGACATCACATTATCTGACCTTTTCCACTTGACTCATACATATACTAGATATTACAAATAAGGGAAACCATGGGACCTATGTTTCTTTGGGCCTGGCTTACTTCACTTAATATAATTTTTTCCAAGTTTTTCCATTTCCTAACAAATGGGGCAATGTCATTCTTTCTGATGGAGGCATAGAATTCCATTGTGTATATATACCACATTTTCTTGATCCATTCATCTACTGAGGGGCATCTGGGTTGGTTCCATATCTTAGCTATGGTAAATAATGCTGCAATAAACATTGTTGTGCTGGTAGCTTTAGTGTGGTCTTGTTTGTAAACATTTGGGTAAATGCCCAAAAGTGGGATTGCTGGGTCATAGGGGAGTTCTATGTGAAGACTTTTGAGGAACCTCCATACTGCTTTCCAAAGTGGTTGAACAAGTTTACATTCCCATCAACAATGAAGTAATGTTCCTTTCTGTCCACATCCCCTCCAGCATCTGTTGTTGTTAGAGTTCTTGGTTTTTGCCATTCTAACTGGAGTGAGGTGATATCTCAATGTTGTTTTGATTTGCATTTCTTTTATGGCTAGGGATGTTGAAAATACTTTTTTTAACTGTAAAAAATACTCTACAGTGGGGTTACAGTTACATGAGCAAGGTAATGAGTGCATTTCCTACCAAGCATTGTTACCTCCTCCTTTGTTTTTCCCCTACCATCCCTTCCCTCCCACCTCCACAACTACACTCCCCCCCCCCACGTGCCTAAATTATAAAGTTCTTTTTCAACATAGTGTCTTGTACAGCTCACTGTTACAATGGGTCAACCTGTATCCTTATTTAAGCATTTTGTTTTTTCCCTTCCTCTCCTCAAGTTAGAGGAATGTATGTACAAGATGCAGGGCACCAACATCATTTTTTGTAATGTGGAATCTGTAACTTTTTTGAGCAAAACTTACCACTTGAATTCCTTCTTCCCTAAAATTTAGATGAGATGAAAAATTAAATATGGTATACGTATGCTTTTATGTATGTATGTATGTGTGTATGTCTGCCTGTCTGTCTGTCTCTCTAATCTATTATTTATCTACCTATAAGTAATGTCAGATGATGAGAACTGGTGCAAAATAAAATATAGCTTATTAAGAGCAATTCAGGCTTGGAGGTGAAAGTTTGCCTGTTAGAAAAACTTTCTGAAAAAGTAATATTTGAAGAAAATTTAAAATATATATGTTACGTTCAAAGGAGAGAGCAACTGTGCCTGACTGGCCTTTTCTTATATGCTTGTTACAGTTGCACCTTTGTGTGTGTGTGCGTGTGTGCGCGCTTGCACACACACACACATGCACACGTGCACGTGTACACTAAGGTTTGAACTCAGGGCCAGAACATTATACCTGAGCTTTTGTGCTCAAAGCTAGCACTCTACCACTTAAGCCACAGCTCCGTTTCTGTCTTTTTGGTAGTTAGAGACAGGAGTCTCATCGACTTTCCTGCCTGGATTGGCTTTGAACCACAATCTTCAGATCTCAGCTTCCTTAGTAGCTAGGATTAAAACTTTAAACCACAAACACCCAGAAGTTGTTGTTTTCAGAGACTTTTTTTTTAACATATATTGAGATGGTCATGCAATTTTTCCTCAGGTTATGTGTTATACTACATTAATTGATTTGCCTGTGATTAAAAATCCTTATATCCTTGTATTGAAATCATCTTCATCATGGTACAGGATCATTTTACTAGGTGTCCAACTTGGGGTTTATATTTTGTTGACAATTCTATCATTTATATTCATCAAAACATTTTCTTTTTATTATATATATATTTATTGTAAAGATACTGTACAGTTACACGAGTAGGGTAATAAGTACATTTCCTATTGAGCATTGTTACCTCCTCTTTTGTTTTCCTCCACCATCACTTCCCTCCCCACCATTCCAACTTCTCCCTCCCTCCAGATTGTAGAGTTCTATTTCAACATAGTGTTGTGTGTATCTCATCGTTACAATGGGTCAACCTGCATCCCCATTTAAGCATTCCACTATACTCTTTCCCCTCCCCAAATTAGAAAAATATATATACAAGATGTAGAACACCGGAATCAAATACAGTGAAAACAGGGGTTATACCGTGGGGGAAGAACTTACAAAAGAAACAAAAGAATCACATAGTGTATTATAAGTACATTAAAAACAAGAGCAAGCAAGCAAAAAAGCCCCTTGTGTCCTGCCTTGGGATATATTTTGCTTAATATCATCTCATATGGTCATATAAACATAGCCTTGGAACTTCTCTGCTTGTCGTAGAAGGAAACCATAAGATTTATGCTACTTTGGGCCTGGCTTACTTCACTTAATATAATTTTTTCCAATTCTTTCCATTTCCTAACAATTGGGGTAATGTCATTCTTTCTGATGGAGGCATAGAATTCCAGTGTGTGTGTGTGTGTGTGTGTGTGTGTGTGTGTGTGTGTGTGTGTGTGTGTGTGTGTGTGTATCACATTTTCTTGATCCATTCATCTACTGAGGGGCATCTGGGTTGGTTCCATATCTTAGCTATGGTGAATGATGCTGCAATAAATATAGTTGTGCTGGTAGCTTTGGTATGACCTTGTTTGTGATTGTTTGGGTAAATGCCCCAAAGTGGGATTGCTGGGCCATAGGGGAGCTCTATGTGGAGTCTTTTGAGGAACCTCCATACTGCTTTCCAAAGTGGTTGAACAAGTTTACACTTCCACCAGCAATGCAATAGGGTTCCCTTTTGGCCACGTCCTCTCCAGCATCTGTTGTTAATAAAGTTCTTGATTATAGCTACTCTAACTGGGATGAGGTGGAATCTCAGTGCTGTCTTGATTAGGATTTATTTTATGGCTAGAGATGTTGAGCATTTCTTTAATGGCCAATGTTTATTGGCCATTCTTATTTCCTCTTGAGAAATCTCTCTTTAAGTCTTTAGCCCACTTATTAATCATGCAGTTTATTTGAGGATTTGTTGTTGTGGGATTTAGTTTTTTGAGTTCTTAGTATATTTTAGATATGACATCCTTGTCTGTTGTATGGGTAGTGAAGATCTTCTCCCAACCCTTGGTCTTTCTATTGATCTTGCTAGCTATGTCCTTTGCCTTGCAGAAGCTCTGCAGTTTCATGCAATCCCATTTGTCCAACATTTCTTTGATTTGTTGTGTTTCTGGGTCTCTATTAAGAAAATTTCAGCCTTTGCCAAGGAGCCCTAGAGTTTCTCCTATTCTGTACTGCAATGTTTTCAGGGTGTCTGCTTTGACTTCGGAGGCTTTGATCCATTTGGAGTTGATTCTGGTTCAAGGTAAGATATATGGATCTAATTTTAGTTTTCTACAAGTGTTTAACCAATTTTGCCAGCACCATTTACTGAAGAGGCTGTCTTTCTTCCATTCTATTTATTTAGCTCCCTTGTCAAAGATTAGGTGGCTATAGGTCTGTGGGTTCATTTCTGAGTCTTCAGTCTTATTTCATTGGTCTTCAGGTCTGTTCTTGTGCCAGTACCAAGTTGTTTTTATTATTAGAGCTTTGTAGTAGAGTTTGAAATTTGGAATTGATATTCCTCTACTAAGGATTGTTTTTGCTATTCTGGATCTTTTATGGTTCCATATGAATGTTTGAATTGCTTCTATTTCATTGAAGAATGAAGTTGGAATACTGATAGTTATCGCATTGAATTTGTAGTTCTGCTTTAATTTCCTTTTTCAGGTTTTTAAAGTTTTCATCATAGAAGTCCTTTACCTCTTTTGTTGTTAACTCCTAAGTATTTTATATTTTGTGGGGCTATGACAAAAGGGGTTGCTTTCCTAATTTCAGCCGCACTCTTCTCTTTATTGGATACAGGAAAGGCATTGATTTCTGAGAGTTAATTTTATACCCTATGTTGCCAAAGTTTCCGATTAGCTTGAGTAAACTTGGGTGTGGTGTCCATGGGTTTCTTTAAATACAAGATCATGTCATCTGCAGAGAGGGAGAGTTTTACTACATAGGGAGACTATTCCTTCAATTCCTGTCGACTGTAGTACTGTTTAGGTGCTCTATATCAAGTTCAATAGGCCATGTACATGTAGAAATTAATTGATTTTCCTGATTTTTGTTTTGGATGCATTACCGATGGATCCTCTGGATAACTCTATTTGTTGCAATATCACCTTTCTTATCTCTAATTCTGTTAATGTTGGTTGCTCTATTGTTTATTAATATTATATATCTTTGCAAAGAAGCAACTCTTTTTTGGTGGGTTTTTAACTCAATGCCTCAGACATTGACACTAAATTGCTTTAGCCATGGATTATACATTATTTTGTTTATTTTTTTGTTGACTTGGGGCTTGAACTCAGGGCCTGGGTGCTGTCCCTGAGCTCTTTTGTTCAAGGCTAGTGCCCTATCACTTTGAGCCATAGTTCCACTTCAAGTTTTCAAGTAGTTAATTGGAGGTGAGTCTCATGGGGACTTTTCTGCCTGGGCTAAGAGAAGCAACTCAGGTATTAGCCACCTCTCCCCATTGGGGGAATGCTGCAGATGGCAGACATGCTGCAGCCCCACTCACGCCCAAGCTCTCTGGAGAATCTAGGCTGCAGACAAGAGCTATCTCCTACCTGTTTTAAGTCACAGAGCCAAACTGTCCCCAGTGATGCCTAGTCTAGATTGGGAGGAGAGATGTAGAGATGCAAATTTTATAACAGAATGTATTTCTGACCACTCAAACAAAGTGATTAGAGAATTTTTTTCACTATTATTTATAAGTAAAGTACAGAGAGATATTAAAAACTTAGCTATTTGCCAATTGTACTGAGATCAGGAATCTAGGTAACAACCACACACCCAACAAGAAGGCTTTCAGAATCCAAATATGCCCCAACTCCATGCACTTAAGCAGTGTGGATCCCTACCTACAAATATTAGAGACACCTTCTGTGAAATAAGTAACTCCCCCTGCTGTGTTGCCCAGATCTTCTCTACAAAGACATCTGCAGATCTCAGCAATTAAAGCAGACACTACACTAATGGACTACATATTAGACACTGGGAGATACTAGGTCCTCCAAACAAACTGGAAAATTCCAAGAGAAAGTAAAAGAATCCAATGAAAAAATAATCATTCAGCTAAAGGTAAGAGAGAAGACACAGATAAATCAAGGAAGTAAAGAATTCTATATAAAAACTAAAAGAAAACTTCAATAAATCATGGAAGACATAAAAAATTATACCCTAATGCTGACAGTCTTAGGAATCAAAAATAGATTAGATATCATAGAAAAGATGAGTCAATTATTTAGAACAAATCCAAGAAACAAGAAACAAGAAGACCTAATTTAGGATGGACAGAAAGCAGAAAAGAAGGTATATAAAGAGATAAGAGCTACATTAATAGCAGAGAATTTCCCAAAAATTCCCCCAGAATAGGTCCATTCAAATATAGGAAGCCCTTAGAACTCCAAACACAATGCAATGGAAAGCAACATCTCACTGACATATTGCAGTCTGCACAGGATCGATAAAGACCAAGAAAAGGATCCTGGAAGCTGTCAGGAAGAAAACATTAATTACTTATAAAGGAAAACCAGTCAGAATAACTACAGATTTCTCAACCATGACTTAAAGGCACTCAATTATCAACCAAGAATACTGTATCCAGAATAGCTTTCTTTTCTAACTGAGGGACAAATGAAAACTTTCCATAACAAGTAAAAATTGTAGCAATTAATCTCCACCAAACCAGCACTACAAAAGATACTTTAAGACAATATATTCTGAAAGTGAAAGGCTAGAATAACACCTTTCAAGAAAATAGTCCCCATAGGGCTGAGAAAGTGCCTCAGTGGTAGAGTGCTTGTCTTGCATGCACAGGCCCTGGGTTTTATTCCTCAGCACCACATAAGCAGAAAAATCTGGCACCGTGGCTCAAGTGGTAGAGCTCTAGCCTTGAGCTGAAGAGCTGAGGGACAGAGCCCAGGCCCAGAGTTCAAGCCCCATGACCAACAAGAACAACAAAAGAAAAGAGTCCCCATAAACAAGCCAGAGTAGCAATATTAATATCAGACAAAGTAGACCTCAAATTAAAATTAGTGAGGAGAGACAAAGAAGGACACTACATACTAATGAAGGGATCATTTTTACAGGAGGACATAACAATGCTAAATATCTATACACCAAATGCCAGAGCACCTAGCTACATCAAAAAAAAAGCTACTTACCCTAAAAACTCACATAGATCTCAATACATTGATTATTGATGACTTTAACACACCACTGTTGCCTCTGGATAGATCATACAGGCAAAAAATTAACAGAGAAACCTCAGACCTCAATAATTGCAGTGACCAACTAGACTTAACAGATATCTACAGAATATTTCACACAGCAGCAGCAGAATATGCATTCTTCTTAGCAGCTTATGGAATGTTCTCCAAAATAGATCATTTTTTGTCACAAAGCAAATTTGTGCAAATTTAGAAGAAATGCAAATCATCCCTTCTATTCTGTCAGGTGACATTGGAAAAAAATGGAGCTCAACACCCAAAGCCATCACAGAAAATTCTCTAATTCATGAAGTCTGAATAACACATTTTTGAATGACCAGTGGGCCATTGACAAAATCAGAACCCAAATCCAAGTTTTATGGAATTTAATAAAAATGAACAAACAAAATATCACCTCCTCTGGGACACAGAAAAGCAGTGCTTAGGGAAAATTTATAGCTCTGTATGCTTACATCAACAAATTTGACAAATCTTAAATCAACACTTAAATGATACACCTTAAGTTCCTTGAAAAAGAGGAACAAGCCAAACTCCAAACCAGTAGACAGAAACAAATAATCAAAATTACATCAGAAATAAATTAATTAGAAACCCCAAATATACAATGTATATTAAAAAAAAGAGTTGGTCCTTTGGAAAAAAATAACTGACAGACCCTTAGCAAACCTGACCAATAGAAGAGAACACACTGAAATAAACAAAATTAGAGATGAAATGAGAACATCATGACAGAAACAAGCAAGGTTCAGAACATTATAATAGAATATTTCACAAACAATTATGCTAACCATTTGTAGAATTAAGAAGAAATGCAAGAATTCCTATTGAGTATTGATATACCCAAACTAAACCAGGAAGATTTAAAGCCAACTAAATAGACCCTTAGCATGTAATAAAATAGAAATGGCAATAAAAGACCTGCCATCCAAGAAAATCCCCAAACCAGATGGATTCACAGCCAAATTCTCTAAGGCCTTCAAAGGAGAACACGCTCCAACACTCCTCAAGCTCTTCAATGAAATTAAAAGCAAAATATCACTACCAAACTCATTTTATGAATACAACAGAACCCTCAGGGACTCATCAAAGAAAGAGAACAATAGACCTATCTCTGATCAACATTGATTCAAAACTTCTTAATAAAATGCTGGGCAACTGAATCCAACAACAAACCAAAAAACTCATACATTATTATCAAACTTGATTCATTCCAGAGATGCAAAGCTGGTTCAATATATGTAAGTCAATTATACATCAACAGAAGCAAGGAAAAAAAACCACATGATTATCTCAATATATGGAGAAAAAGCATTTGACAAGATCCAACACCCCATCATGATAAAAGTTGTGGAGAAGCTAAGTATTCATGGAAAATCCCTCAATATAATAAAAGCCGTATATGACAAACCTGTAGGCAACATAGCACATAATGGTGAAAAGTTCAAATCATTTTCTCTATCATCAAGAACAGACAAGGATGTCCTTTCTCTCCCCCGCTCTTCAGTATAGTACTGGAATTCCTAGCTATCCCTCTTTGCAGATGATATAATTCTGTATTTAACAAGCCCCATAGAATGTTCTACCAAGTTATGTGAGCTGATCTGAAACTTTGGCAAAGGAGCAGGCTATAAAATTAACCCACAAAAATCAGCAGCTTTTCCATATGCCAAAAGTGAGGCTGAAATCAGGAAAGCAACTCCATTTGTAATAGTCTCAAAAAATAAAATACCTAGCAATTAAAATAAATAAAGATGTGAAGTACCTCTATGATGAAAGCTTTAAAAACCTGAAAAAGGGAATTAAAGCAGATTTAAGGAAATGGAAAAACCTCCCATGCTCCTAGATAAGAAAGATTAACATAATGAAAATGGCAGTACTGCCGAAAGCTATCTACAAATTCAATGCAATACCCATCAAAATCCCAAAAACATTTTTCAATGACAGAGGAAGAAATCCAAAAATTCTTATGGAATAACAGAAAATCAATCCTTAGCAGGAAGAACAGTGCTGGAAGACTATCAATACCAAACTGCAAACGCTATTAAAATACTGTGGTGATAAAAACAACTTGATACCGGCACAAGAATAGGCCTGATGACCAATGGCATAGACTAGAAGACACAGAAATTAAGCCATAGACCTATAGCCACCTATCATTTGAGAAGGGAGCCAAAACACAGGATGGAAAAAGATAGACTCTTCAACAAATGATGATAGCAGAATTGATTATACACATGCAGAAAATTTAAACTATATCCATATATATGACTCTCCAACATAATCCATTCTAAAGGGAAAAAAGACCTAAATGTAATACCAGATACTGTGAAAATAGGGGACACCCTAGGTCTTCTAGGCACAGGTCAAAACTTTTTAAGTAAAAATCCAGAATCACAACAAATCAAAGAGAGGTTGGATAAATGGGGTTGAATTAAATGGAAGAGTTTCTGCATAGCAAAGGACATAGCTAGCAAGATAAATAGAAAACCAATATTATAGGAGAAGATCTTTACTAGCTCTGCATTAGATAAGGGCCTCATTTCTAAAATATACTTTAAAACACAAAAATTTAAATCCCCCAAAACAAATCCTCAAAGAAACAACACCCAATTAATAAATGGACTAAAGACTTAAAGAGAGACTTTTCAGAAGTAAGAATGGCCAATAGACACATTAGGAAGTGTTCAACATCTGTGGCCATAAAAGAAATGTGAATCAAAACACCTCACTCCAGTTAGAATGGCCTTTATCAGAAAATTAACAATAAGAGATGCTGGTGGGGATGGGACAAGAGGGAATACTACTACACTGTTAGTGGGAATGCAAACTTTTCAACCACTTTGGAAAGCAGTATGGAGCTTCCCTATGACCCAGCAATTTTACTCTTGGGCATTTATGCAACTTACCACAAACTGGGCCCCATTAATGCCACCAGCACAACCATGTTCACTGAATCATTGTTTACCACAGCAAGATATGGAATCAACCCAGAAGTCCCTCAGTGGATAAATGGATCAAGGAAATGTGTATATACACAATGGAATTCTGTGTTTCCATCAGAAAGAATGACATTGCCCCATTCATAAGGAAATGGAAAGACTTGGGAAAAATTATGTTAAATGAAGTAAGCCAGACCCAATAAAACATAGGTTGCATGGTTTCCCTCATTTGTGGTAGCTAGATTGTGCCTATATATCTTCAAGTAAACCCAATAGACATTAAAAGACAAAAAATGACACTTGCACACCATAAATTAAATATCACTCTAAACATTCTCACTGTGAGACCAAAGGAAGATATTCTTAGAAGAGGATCACACGGGCTCAAAAGCTACATGCATATAATCATTTAAAATGGTGCTCATCAAAATGAACTCCAAGAGATGGAAACAAGGACTTATTTATTTTACTTTCGATGTTTTCTTTTTCTTTTTCTCCCCCGTTTTTCCTCTTTTGTGATTGTTTTTCTGTCAGTCATGGGGCTTGAACTCTGGGCCTAAGTGCTGTCCCTCACCTCTTCAGCTCAAGGCTAACGCCCTACCACTTGAGCTACAGGGCCACTTCCTGTTTTATGAGTGGTTTATTGGAGATAAGAGTCTCATGGAATCAAAGCAAGTGGAAAAACTTCCCATGATCCTGGATTGGAAGGATCAACATCGTGAAAATGGCAATACTTCCAAAGGCTATCTACAAATTCAATGCGATACCTATCAATATTCCAACCTCATTCTTCAGTGAAATAGAAGAAGCAATTCAAAAATTCATATGGAACAATAAAAGACCCCAATAGCAAAAATGATCCTTAATAGAAAGAACAGTACTGGAGGAATATCAATACCAAATTGCAAACTCTACTACAAACCATAGTAATCAAAACAGCTTGGTACACAAGAACAGACCTGAGGACCAATGGAATAGAACTGAAAACCCAGAAATGAACCCACAGACCTATATCAAGCATTTTTGTCTCCTCCTTTGTTTTCCCCCTACCATCCCTTCCCTCCCACCTCCACAACCCTGCTCCCCTATGCCTAAATTGTAAAGTTCATTTTTCAACATAGCGTCTTGTACATCATTGTAGTTTTTGCTATATATGTCTTTTGTTTCTGGGTTAGTTTTATTCTCAGATTTTTTGACGTTATTGCAAATGGAGTTGTTTTTTCTGATTTTCCTCTCAGCTTGTACATAGTTGGTATACAGAAAGGCTACTGATTTTGTGTGTTAATTTTGTATCCCACTATTGCCACAGTTATTTATCACCTCTAATAGCTCAGGGAGGGAGTCTTTTGGGTACTTTATTTTTTATACTTTTAAATTTCATTTTATGTTTTGCCTATACTAGGCCTTGAATTCAGGGTCTGGGTGTTGTCTCTGAACCTCTTTGTGCTCAAAGCTACCTCTCTACCTTTTGGGTCCTTTAAACATAAGATCATGTCATCTACAAATGGTGATAGTTTGACTTCTTCTTTCCCTATGTGAATCCCTTATATGGTTTTTTCTTGCCTTATTGGTCTAGCTAGGAATTCCAGAACTATATTAAATATGGTGCATTTTGATCAATATCATCATTTAAACATTCTCCATCCCCCAAGTTACCCCTTTGCTTACTTATATTAATTTTAGGTTATACAATGTAGTTTTTGTCATTAACAAAGAAGTTCATGTGTGCAATACACCTTGATCTGTGTTATAACTTTAACATCTTCACACTGTTTCAACCCAACCAATCCTGTATTTCTCAATTCTATAGTAAACACCGTGAATTCTTGCATGCATTCTCCCCACATCCCCTCTTCATTCTTTTGCCCCACTCCCCTTGCTCTCACTCTACCCTCTTGCAAGTACCCATTTCCTGGTACTTATTTTGTTGCAGCTTAACTTAATCTTTTAAAAGAATTACATTATTTGCACTATCCAAGTCTATTTTACTTCAATTAATTCATTTGTAACCCATTGCTTACCACCCAAGGCACTGACTTGTAGATTTTATATATGCATATATATATTATTGTAAAGATACTGTACAGAAGGGTTACAGTTCCATGAGTAAGGTATTGAGTACATTTCCAATCGAGAATTGTTACCTCCTCTTGTTTTTCCCCTACCATCCCTTTCCTCACCACCTCCTAAATTTTCCCTCCCCCCAGAAAAGTTGTAAAGTTCATTTTCAACAAGGTGTCTTGTACATCTCATTGTTACAATGGGTCAACCTGTATCATTATTTCATCATTTTGTTATTTCCCTTCCCCTACCCAAATTACAAAAGTGTATATAAAAGATACATAGCACCAGAATCAAATACAGTGAAAAAACATGGGTTATACCATGTAGGAAGAGCATACAAAAGAAACAAGAAAATCCATAGTACATTAAAAACAACAGCAATGAAGATAAAACCTCTTGTGTCCCTATCTTGGGGTTCATTTCACTTATCATCATCTTATATGGCCATATGTACATAGCTTTTGATCTTTTCTGCTTGTCTAGTAAGACCAACAACAAATCCTCAAAGAAAAAAAACACCCCATTAATAAGCTGGCTAAACACTTAAAGAGAGACTTACCCGAAGAGGAAATAAGAATGGCCAATAGACATGAAGAAATGCTCAACTTCTCTAGCCATAAAAGAAATGCAAATCAAAACAACACCGAGATTCCACCTTATCCTAGTTAGAATGGCTATAATCAAGAAATCTAATAACAACAGATGCTGGAGGGGATGTGGCCAAAAGGGAACCCTACTGCATTGTTGGTGGGAGCGTAAACTTGTTCAACCACTCTGGAAAGTCCCCACCCACAAGATATCCAGTTCATTTTCCACATAGTATCTAGTGAGTACCGATGTTGTTTTTGCTCAAACTCGTTCCACCTTTTATGTGTCTTCCCTTACCCTCTGAAATACAATCAAACAAACAAACAAGACAAAGGTAAAGAAAACAAAAACAAAACAATGGCAACTATAAAATGCCTCTGGTATTCTTTTCTTCTAGTTCATCTTACAGCTATTGAGTCTTTGTCAACCATTGCTGTTCATATTCTCCTTGGCCTCAGTGTGTGAACGTGTAGAGAACTATATAATTTATCATGTCCCAGTTTGTGTGCATTTCTCTCTCTCTCTCTCTATTTATATCTATATCTATATCTATATTTATCTATATCTATATCTAGTTTAGTATGTTTAATTGTAGATTCATAGGTACATTCTAGCTACCACAAATGAAAGAAAATATGCAGCCTATGTTTCTTTTGCATTGGCTTACTTCTATTAATATAATTTTTTCCAAGTCTTTCCATTTTTTATGAATGGTACGATGCCATTCTTTCTGATGGTTGACTAGAATTCCATTGTGTATACATACCACATTTTCTTGATCCATTTGTTGACTGAGAGAAATCTAGGCTGGTTCCATATTGTGGCTATGGTAAACAATGCTGCAATAAACATGGTTGTGTTTATTTTAGTGTGGCTTTAGTGTGGCCTGGTTTATGGTCCACTGGATAAATACCCAGGAGTGAGATTTCTGGGACATAGAGAAGCTCTATGTTTAGTCTTCAATGAACCTCCATACTGCTTTCCAAAGTGGTTGAACAAGTTTATAATCCCACTAACAGTATAATAGAGTTTCCTTTTGGTCACATCCACCAGCATTTGTTATTGTTATTTTTCCTGATAATGGCCATTCTAACTGGGGTGAGGTGGAAACTCAATGTTGCTTTGATTTGCATTTCTTTTTTAAAATAATTTTTATTGTGATTAAGTGATTTCATAAATTTCACTGTATTGTGAAATAGTGATAGTTAAAGTAACAAACACATGCTAACCTTCATAAGGCAAATTGTGATTATCTATCAAGTTTTTGAATTCTATGAGCTTTGACATTACAACTATTTCTTACACATTGGGTGGTATGTACATTTCTTTTCTTTTGCTTAGTGTTACCTGTTACCTCTATCCCTCTCATTCCCTACCTCCCATTGCTGCTCTTGAGTTGCTTAGTTCTGTTTTCACCAATGTCCAGTGCAACAGATGGGCCCCTCTGTTGTATTTTTTGCCCTGTTTCCCTATGATTCTGTGCCCTCCTCCAAGGTTCCCTCACATGTGTACATGTATATGCCATATGGGAGGTCAAGAACATGGAGTAATTTAGAAATTATATGATAAATTAAGTAGATGTTCTTTGTTTCTTGAGTCCTGTTTACTTTGTCAAATGTCCTCGAATTTTGGATTAAGCATCCACATATCAGGGAGAGCACGTGCCTTTTGTCTCTTTGCTCTTGGCTTACCTCACTCAACATGATTTTTTTCTAGTTCCATCCATTTCCATGCCAATGCCATTTTTTGTCATTTCTAATGGCTGCATAATATTCCATTGTATTCAGAGACTACAATTTTTGGATCCATTCATCTGTAGTGGGGCATCTGGATTGTTTCCATATCTTGGCTATTGTGAACAGTGCTGCAATGAACATTGAGGTGCATGTGTCCTTTTGTCTTGGTTCTTGTTGCTCAGGGTAAATGCCTTAGAGTGGTATGGCTGGGTCATACGGGATATCTATATTTAGATTTCTGTGGTACCCCCAGACTGCTTTCCAAAGTAGGTGTATTAATGTACATTATCACCAGTAGTGCAATATGGTTCCTCTTTCTCCTCATCTCCTCCAGCATTTGTGGTTGGCTGACTTTAGAATGTGGGCCATTTTGACTGGGGTAAGGTGGTATCTCAGGGTTGTTTTTATTTGCATTTCCTTTACAGCCACGGATGATGAACATTTCCTCATGTGTATCTTTGCCATTTTTACCTCTTCTTCGGAGAAGTCCCTCTTTATTTCCCTTTCCCATTTAGTAATTGGTTTGTTGGGTTTGGGAGGGATTAGTTTCTTGAGTTCCCTGTATATAATGGATATTAACCCCTTGTCTGATATATTGCTGGTAAATATTTTTTCCTAATTAGTTGGCTGTCTTTCTAGTTTGGTTGCTGTGTCTACCTGTGCAGAAACTTTTTATTTTAATGTAATCCCATTTATTGAGTTTCTCTTCAATTTGTTGTAGTCCTGGGACTGTTCAGGAAGATCTTGCCTGTGCCTATAAGTTCAAGTGTCTCTCCTACTCTGTCCTGCAATAGTTTCAGAGTTTCAGGTTTGTTGTTAAGGTCTTTAACCCATTTTGAGTTGGTGTTAGTGTCTGGTGATAGTCTGGGGTCCACTTTGAGTTTTCTGCATGTGGCAGCCCAGTTTTCCTAGCACCAATAGTTGAAGAAGCTATGATTCTTGCACTGTGTCTTTGGCTCCTTTGTCAAATATCAGCTGACTCTATGTATGTGGTTTCATTTCTGGAGCTTCTCATCTATTCCACTGTTCTTCGGATCTGTTTTTCTGCCAATACCAAGCTGTCTTTGTTATTATGGCTCTATAGTAGAGTTTGAAACTTGGTATCGTGATCCCTCTCATGTTTCTTTTGCCGAGAATTGCTTTGGCTATTCTAGGTCTTTTGTTGTTCCCTGTGAATTTTTGGATTGTTTTTTCTATTTCAGTAAAGTACATCATTGGCATTTTAATGGAAATTGCATTGTATCAACTTTGGTAATATGGCCATTTTCACTATATTTAGTTCTCCCTATCTAAGAACATGGAAGGTCTTTTCCTTTCCTGGTGCCTATATGATTTCTGTCTTTAGGCTTTTATAGTTTTCATTAAATAGTTCCTTTACATCTTTGGTTAGTTTAATTCCTACATATTTTTTGAGGTTATTGTGAATGGCATTGTTTCCTTGATTTTCCTTTCTGTTCATATGTTCTTGCTGTACAGAAAGGCAACTAATTTTGGGGGTTAATTTGTATCCTGCTACTTGCCAAAGTGGTTTATAAGTTGTAAGAGTTTGGGGGTGTAGTTTTTGGGATCATGGAGGTATAATATGATGTCATCTGCAAAAAGGGATAATTTAACTTCTTCCTTCCCTATGTGGATCCCTTTAATGTTTTTTCTTGCCTTATTGCTCTGGCTAAGGATTCAAGAACTGTATTGAACAGGAGTGGTGAGAGTGGGCATCTTTGCCTTATTCCTGATTTTAGGAGAATTGGTTGTAGTTTTTCCCTATTAAGTATAATATTGGCTATTGGCCTGTTATATATGGCTTTTATTGTTTTAAGGAATGTTCTTTCTATTCCTGTTTTCTCCAGAGCTTTTAACATGAATGAATGTTGTATCTTATCAAAAGACTTTTCTGCATCAATGGAGATAATCATGCGGTTCTTGACCTTGATCTGTTAATGTGATGGATTAAATTTATTGATTTATGTATGTTAAATCATCCCTGCATCTCTGGGATGAAGCTTACTTGGTCATAATGTATGATTTTTTTTAATGTTTCTAGATTCTGTTGGCTAGAATTTTATTGAGAAGCTTTGCATCTGTGTTCATCAAGGAGATTGGTTTGTAGTTCTCTTGTTTTGATGGGTCTTTGCCTGGTTTGGGGATGAGTGTGATATTGGCTTCATAGAATGAGTTTGGGTACAGAATTCTTGGTTGATAGTTGTTTGTCTTTAGGGCACGGCATACATCATTCCAGGCTCTTCTTGCTTTAATTGTCTGAGCTGAGAAATCTGAGGTGATTCTACTTGGTTTCCCCTTATAAATGATTGATCTTTTCTCCTTGACAGCTTTAAGGATCTTTTCCTTGGTCTGAATTGATCCTGTGCGGATTATAATGTGACGGTGGGATGTCCTGTTCTGGTCTGGTCTATGTGGGGTTCTAAAAGCTTCTTGTATATGAACACACCTATCTTTTTGTATGTTTGGGAAGTTCTCTGCTAGGATCCTGTTAAACAAATTTCCTAGACCATTAACTTCTGTCTCTAGGTGCTCCTCTATACCCATTATCCTCAGATTAGGCTTTCTGATGGTGTTTTCCAAGTGTTGAATAGATCTATCATATTTCTTGGATTTGTCTTGGATAGTTCTATATTCTTTCTCTATAATATCTAGGCTGTCTTCAATCCCTGAGATTCGATCTTCTGCATGGTCTAACCTACTGTCAAGGCTTTCTACTTTGTTTTTTTTATTTCTTTTCTTTCTAATTGGTCAGCTTTGATGGCTTCAAGTTCTTTGTTGGAGCTTTGTTTTAGATCTTGTATGAACTTCTTTACTTCCTTAATTTGGTGTTCAGTGTTTATTCTCAAATCACTTAGTTGATTGGTTATGGTTTCCTTGGACTCCCATTCCTTCTGTTGGGTTCCATTCAGCATTCCCTTTGTGGTCTCCCTGAATTCTTTCAACTGTCTGGTTATGGATTCCATGAAGGCCTCTATGAATCTTTGTCTACTCTCATTCTGCTCTCACAATTCTTGCATTACTCTTTGACTGTCTTCAACCTGCTCACGCCATTCCTGACTTTCTCTTTGTCTGTTTTCAGCCTGCTCATGCAATTCCTGTCTATCTCGTTGACTGTTCTCAGCCTGCTCACACAATTCCTTCATTTCTCTTTGAGTGTTCTAAATTTACCAGCACAGCTATGTTTATTGCAGCATTATTTACCATAGCTGAGATATAGAACCAACCCAGATGCCCTTCAGTAGATGAATGGATCAAGAAAATGTGGTATATATACACAATGGGATTCTATGCCTCCATCAGAAAGAATGACATTGCCCCATTTGTTAAGAAATGGAGGGGGCTGGGAAGTTGGCTCAGTGATAGAGTGCTTGCCTTGCATGCATGAGGCCCTGGGTTCGATTCCTCAGCACTACATAAGCAAAAAGAGAAAAAAGCCAGAAGTGGCGCTGTGGCTCAAGTGGTAGAGCGCTAGCCTTGAGCTGAAGAGCTGAGGGACAGTGCCAAGGCCCAGAGTTCAGGCCCCACGACCAGACCCCACCCCAACAACAACAAAAAAGAAATGGAAAGACTTGGAAAAAATTATATTAAGTGAAGTAAGCCAGGCTCAAAGAAACATACGTCCCATGGTTTCCCTTATTTTCAACAACTGGTATATGTCTGAGATGAGCAAAAAAGGTCAGATAAGTTGATGATAGGTGAAATGAACCCCAAGATAAGTATTCAAATGTTTTTTCTTTCATGCGATTGTTTCTAACATATTTATTTATTTATTTATTCATTTATTTTTTTTTTGGGGTCCGGTCGTGGGGCCTGAACTCTGGGCCTGGGTCCTGTCCCTCAGCTCTTCAGCTCAAGGCTAGCACTCTACCACTAGAGCCACAGCGCCACTTCCCGCTTTTTTCTTTTTGCTCATGTGGTGCTGAGGAATCGAACCCAGAGCCTCATGCATGCAAGGCAAGCGCTCTACCACTGAGCCACCTTCCCAGCCCCTCTAACATATTTATAAGATGATTTCTTTGTTGCTTTGTATGTCCCTTCCCCAGGGTATAACCCCTGCTTTCACTGTATTTGATGTTGGTATAATTTGTGGAGGAGAAGGGAAAAATCAAATCATTTAAATAGGGATACAGGTGGACCCATTGCAACAATGAGATATATAAATCGTTATGTCAAAAAACAATCTTTACAACTTTGGGCGGCAAGGGGAGGGGTCAGGGGGAGCAAAGGGGGTGGGAGATGGGAAGAGATGGGAAGGGGAAACAAAGGAGGAGTCAACAATTCTTGATGAGAAATGTACTCATTGCTCTCTCTGCTCTTTTCTAGCCCTTTCTCAGCTCTTTCCTTCTCTTCTCTTTCCCAGCTCTCTTCTCTTTCCTAGCTTGCTCTTTCCCACCTCTTTCCCAGATGCTCTCTTTTCTAGCTCTTTTCTCTCTTTTCTAGCTCTTTTTTCTCTCTTTCCCAGCTCTCTCTCTTTCCCAGCTCTCTCTCTTTCCCAGGCCTTTCCCCTCTGCGTGGAGGACCAAGATGGCCTGGTGCCAGCTGAAACAATGAATAAACCTACCCCTTACCTGAATACCACATGTGTGGTACCTCTTTTTTAAAAACCTAACATAAATGTGCCATGACTTGGATAAAGGGCTTAAAATCAGGATAGGTGGGATTCCTCTCTGGGTTTTTTCCCTCTTTTTTCTTTTTTTGTTTGTTTTTCCCTTTTTGCTCTGAGGAATAACCACAGTTCTGATGGCCTTTTGCGAACCTGTCTGTCTGCTGTGGACACAGCCCATCGATACCATTGCTGGCCTTCACATCCACTTCCACACCACTTCTCTACTCTGGTGAGTGAAACTACTCTCTACGGTTTTCTGTTGCTCAATCTCTGTCCAGATGTGGCGCCATGCCAGAGAGCTCCTACGGCCTTTAGCTGAAAGGCCGGTCACCTCTGAAGCCGAGGACGCTTGGCTTTGGGGGCTTGGCCATTTCTCTCTAGAGGGCTCTGGGGGAAGTCGGGATGCCTCTTCTGCCTGGTCAGCTCTCCTTCATTCACCAGACTGACTCTCCTACTCATTTAATGGGGTGCTACGAATCACACCTGAGCTGTGAAAGCCCTTTGAAATGCTTCCTGTGCTCCCTGGAAAGCCAGAGCACCTCATTTTATGCCATTCTCAGATGTACACAGTTTTTGCTACTGCAATGATAAATGGTCAGAAGTCTGTTTAATTTCAGGCTCTCTTTGCTCTCTCTCTGCCATTCATGTCCAACTTTCCCTATCTCTCCCTTTCTCTTTTCTACATTTTTGCTTGTGCCCTGAAGAGTGTGACGCAGGCTGGGTCCCAGGGACCCCCCTCTAGGTTCCATCTCAAAGGCTAGCCAATGTAGGCTTGGTCTATTTGTTCAGGGTTTCTTTGCATTTTTTCAGAAATTCGCCATCTTGAATTTGCCATCTTGGCCACATGGTGGATTAAGGGTTTGGCCCCATCTGACCCTTAACCTTCCACCAAGCTTACTACTCCATCCATCTATTCTAAGGTTCCTTGCTAACAAGGTGCTCTTTTCACAGGCCCTGGTAACTGAGGCTCAACTATCTGATGTGCTTTGTTAGCAAAGACGTCTAAACATTGTTGTCAAAATTTTAGGTTTTGAGTTTTGCCTTTTTTGTTTTGTTATGTATTCTGGTACTGACTACGTGAGTCTAAAATATTGGGCATATCTGTGCTAAGATTCTCACATCTAAGAAGTTTGTCATTCCAGAATATTTGTCGATCAATTCTTGATAAGAACCAGGTAAGCTCTACTAATTCTACTTGATCTCCTTGTTGCTTTAATTGGAAATAATAAAGGGCTTTTGTGGCAAAGATTTCGGTTCAAAGCCAACCCGGGCTGAAAAATCCCTAAGACTCCATCTCCCAACTAACCTGCAAAGAGCCAGGCTGGAAATATGGCTCAAGACTCTTATCTCGAACCAGCAAACACTGCAAGTGGTACTATAACTCAAAGTGGTTCAGTGCTGGCCTTGAGCAGAAGTGTTCAGGGACAATGCCCAGGCCTTGAGTTCAATCCTCCTTGAATACCAACGAAGACAAGCCATCCCAGCAATGAGCACCTAGACTCAGCCAGTCTGGGAAGGGAACATGGAGAGGAGTAAGAGGAGATGATGTCACATCACTACTTTGTGCCTGCCCTTTCAAAATTAACCAGAGCCAGGAGGTCAGTAGAAGTAAGAAGCCTGCCCATCCAATGTCTATACCTGTCTACCTATTAACTGAACAGGAATTTATATTCTTGCCTTTGTCACCTGACTTCTCTACCTAGTCATCAGATGTCAGAAGTAGCTTCCAGCTCCTCAATGCTCATGAGACTTCTCCAGACTTCATCTAAGGATTCACGCCACCAAGGGACAGCTGCTGCTCACTGCCTTCTCTGGGAGGGGACCAAATTCCAGCCTTTTACTCCTATTGTCAATGCCCCTTGTCAGCAGGAAGTAGCCAGAGATAATCAGCGCCCTATTTCATGATTATTAAAAGGCTGGAATGTAAGGTCCGCTCCTGGATGGCTAGCAGACTCCACCTTCCTCGCAGCAAAGTCTCCACCCAGTACCTGTGTTACCTAGGCAACTAGCACACCTGGAAGAGGTCACATCTGCATGAGCTGAGGTCACATCTGAATTTGATATGGCCACACCTTTCTCAGCCCATACCCTAGATAAGGCCTAGCCCAAGCCCAGATGCCCTCTCTCTGCTCTTTTCTAGCTCTTTGTCAGTTCTTTCCTTCTGTTCTCTTTCCCAGCTCTCTTCTCTTTCCTAGCTTGCTCTTTCCCACCTCTTTCCCAGATGCTCTCTTTTCTAGCTCTTTTCTCTCTTTTCTCACTCTTTTCTCTCTTTCCCAGCTCTCTTTCCCAGCTCTCCCAGCTTTCTTTCCCAGGCCTTTCCCAACCGCGTGGAGGACCTAGATGGCCTGGTGCCAGCCGGAACAATGAATAAACCTACCCCTTACCTGAAAAAAAAAAAAAAAAAAAGAAATGTACTCATTATCTTGCTCATGTAATTGTAACCCCTTTATATGGTATTTTGACAGTTAAAAAAAATAGAATGAGTTTGGGATAGCTCCCTCTGTTTCTATTTATTGGAAGAGTTGAAGAGTATAGGTATTCATTCCTCTTTAAAGGTTTTATAGAATTCTGTAATCAATCTGCCCTCTTCCTTGTTGGAAGACTTCTGATTGCTTCCTCTATCTCATTGTAAGTTATTTAATTGATTTATTTCTTCTTGGTTCAATTTGGGCTATTTGTATTTCTCTAAAAAAAGTACATCAATTTCTGCTAGGTTTTCCTTCCTTCCTGAGTATAGATTCTGGAAATAATTGTTTATAATTGTTTTGATGTCTTTGGTATTTGTTGTAATTTTTCCTGGGCATCCCTGATCTTATTGACAATGATTTCCTCTCTTCTTTTTTAAGTTAATCTTGCCAGAGGTCCATCAATTTTATTGATGTTTTTCAAAAAACCCAGCTTTTTAAAAAAAATTTATTTTTTTTTTATTGTGAAAATACTGTACAGAGGGGTTACAATTACATGGGCAAGATAATGAGTACATTTATCAAGCATTGTAGCCTCCTCCTTTGTTTCCCCTTCCCATCCCTTCCCATCCTCCCCCCGGCCCCCCACCCAATCCTCCCCGCTACCCGGCCTCCCCCCTCCCCCGCACCAAAGTTTTTTGTTTTATTAATTTGATTTATAGTTTTCTTAGTTTCTATATCATTAATTTCAGCTCTTATTTTGGTTATCTCGCTCCGTCTAGTAATTTTAGGTTCATTTTTTCTTGCTTTTCTAGCAATTTTAGTTATATCATCAGATTATTTACTTGATCTGTCTCTACTTCATTGATGTGTGCACTGAGAGCAATAAATTTGCCCCTCAGGACTGCTTTGCCAGGTCTCACAGGTTTCTTTGTGATGTTTATTCATTTTCATTGAATTGTAGGAACTTTTAAATTCCTTTTTTTATTTCTTCTGTGACCTACGTGTTGCTCAGAAGTGGGCAGTTTAATTTCCATGTGTTTGAGTAGATTCTGCAGTATGTTTTTTTTTTTTTAATTGAGAACTAGCTTGATTCCACTGTGGTCAGATAGAATAAAAGGGATAATATCTATCTTCTTATATTTGCTTAAATTCTTTGTATGAACTATGATATGACCTATCTTGGAGAAAATTTCATGGGCTGCCGAGAAGAATGTGTACTGGGTTGTTGTTGGGTGGAAAACTCGGTAGATGTCAATTAATTCTGCTTGAGATATTGCATCATTTAATTCAGAGGCTTCTTTGCCAATCCTATGGTTGGTACACCTGTCCTTTGGTGAGAGTGTAGTATTAAAGTCCCATAACATTATTGTAATTAGATCTATTTTATTCTGTAATTCTGAGAGTATTTCCTTAACATATTTGGGTGCACCATTGTTGGAGAGTATAAATTAATAATGGTGATATCTTTTTCTTGGATTGTTCCCTGTATTAATATGTAGTATCCTTCTTTTTTTTTTGTATTGATTTTAATGAAAGTTTATTTGGCAGATATAAAGATGGCAACCCATGCCTTGTTGGGATCATTTGCATGGTAGATCTACCTCTATCACTTCACTCAGAGTTTCTTTTTATCTTTGGCGGAGAGATGTGTCTCTTGAAGGCAAGAAATGGATGGATCTTGTTTTTTAGATCCAATCTGCTGTTCTTTTTATTTTGATTGGTGAATTGAGCCCATTAATATTCATGGTAATTATAGTGAAATGCATTGTATTTCCTGTCATTTTCCTGTTTTCCTAAGTTTTTCTATTTTCTTTTCTGCCTGTGCTTCCTAAGGTGGACATCTAGTGATTTCTGTCTGATGTGGATCCCTGATGTTGATTGTTTTCTTTGGATTGTTTCCTCCCTGTTAATATTCTTTGTAGTGCTGGCTTATTGTTTATGAATTCATTTAGTTTTTCTTTATTATCAAAAAATTTAGTTTCTCCATCAAATGTGAATGTTAGCTTCACTGGATATACCAGTCTGGGTTGGCAGTTACCGGTTCTCAGGACTCAGATGGTACTTTCCAGGCTTTCTTTGCATTCAGTGTCTGTGTGGAGAGATCTGCAGTGATTCTGATTTTTTCCATTATAGTGTAGCTCCTTCTTTGTTTTTGCTGTGTGCAAGCTTTTTTTATTATTCAGATCTATCATTTCTACTATAATATGCCTACAAGTGTTCCTCCTGGGATCCTGCTTTTTAGGTGTTCTGTATGCTTCTGTTATGTAGGTAAGATTTTCTCTTTTAAGATTGGGGAAATTTTCAGTGATAATCTTATTGAATAAGGGTTGCATCCCTATATTCTGATATTCCTCACCTTCGACCAGCCAAATTATATGAAGGTTAAATTTCTTGGCACTGTCTGATTGTTCTTGGACTTCCTTTTAGAAAATTTGGAGTGTTTTTTCCATTTCTGTTACTTTTTTTCCCAGTTGCTGCATGTTGTCTTCAGTATCTGATATTCTATTCTCCATTTCATTCACTCTATTTACTATGGCTTCCAGTGAGGTTTGCATGGGGGAAATGGATCCATTTATGATTTCTAGGTCAATTCTCAGTGTATTAATCTCATCTTTTAGGGAGGTGTGTACTGTATGTATTTTTAATGCATCTCATTTTAAATCTGTATCTCTTTTGATAATTTTTCTTTGTTCTTTAAATTTCTTATCCATTTCTGACTTTACTTCTTGAGTCATTGCCTCTATCATCTCTTGGATGCAGCATTTTCTTCCACTTTATTTTTACTTTCACTAGAGTTTCTTCCCTGGGGGGTTGCTGGCTTTTGGGGATGGTTTGCTTCCTTGGCTAGTGATGAATCTTATAATTTTTCACTGTGATTTTCACATGGGGTTACAGGGATTATTGGAGACTAATCCCGAACTCTGACTGTTTTGGTCAATAGGTGGCTGTCTTTGCTTGGTTCTGGGCTTGTTCCTGGATCAATTGATGATGCTTGCTCTTGGCCTTGGGTTGGCTGAGAGCATCTTTAACTGGTCTCAGTTATGTTGTGGGAGAGGCCGACCTCCAGCTGCTAGTCTGACCCATATAGGGCTCACTCTTGTTAGATTCTGGTGGGCAGACACACTCAACCTTTCACTGAGGGGTGTGCTCAGTTCCTCACTTCAGTCAGGGTCATGTGGTTTAGACAGCTCAGACTCCTGTCTGGGACACAGATGGGGCTTGTTCAGCTGCCTGGTGATCACAGGCAGTTCCTGCCTTCAGTCCAAGACCAGCAGCCTAAACTGCTCAAGCTCCATCCCACGGATTGCTCTTGGCAAATCCAGGTGGGCTGGGTGTATTCTACCAGTTGCTAGAGTCTGCTAGGTGTTCCTGACTATAATCAGGTACTGGTAGCTTGAGCTGTCTGATCCCCAGGCCAGGACACACAGGTCAAGCTCTGGTGGGACTTGGGCTTCTGGGTCTACTGCCCAGGACACACAGGTCTTTTCCCATCACAGGTGCAGTTCCTTGCAGGCGCAGTTCCCTGCCTCAGTTAGGGACAGGACACAGAGTATCTGACCTCCAGCTCCTAGTTTGAACAATGTAGGGCTCACTCTTGTTTGATTCTGTTGGGCAGGCACACTACATCCTCTGCTGAGACATCCGTCAGCTCCTGACTACAATTGGGACAGGTGGTTTATGCGAGTCAGGCACGCAGTCCCCAGGCCCAGCCTGGGCTCCCGGTCTCCAGTTGGGAACACACTGGTTGGGTTCTGCTGGGACATGGGCTGCTGGTTTTCCTGCCCAGGGCATACAGTTTGGATTTCTTCCACTGCTGGCTTCTATGGACCATGGGCACTGTTCCTAACCTGAACGTTTAAGCTTCTTCCTGGGGACGCCATTGGTTAAGCTTGGCAGGCTGGGTGTGCTCTACCAGTTCGTGGGGTGTTTGCACAGTTCCTAGATTCAGTGGGGCCTGTAGCCCAGGTTGTGGACATAGGAACAGGTCAAGCTCTGGGGGTTACCGCCAGCACTGGTCTCCCTTGGAAGGGGGGAAGGCACTCACATATCCTGGAACTGGTTGGGAGCTGTTCAGCAATGCTGGGGCAGATGGCTGTTTCTATGCACTGTAGGTCGCTGGTCTCCACCTTCTGTGATCTGTGGAGATTATTGTGGGGTGGGCCAGGCTGTGGTGGTGGCTGCAGGTCTGTGTTTCACACGATCTGTGCCTCTGTTTATGCTGTTTGGGTGGGCACTCTGCCGTCCTATGGACCGCGGTAGTTCTGGGGGGCTGGGTGGAGTTGGCAGGATGGCATGGAGATGCTCCGCCAGCAAGAGGTGGGGGAAGGGTCTTCATGCAGATTCTGAGCTCTGAGGTTTCTCTGTTTACAATCACCAGGTCCGGCACAGACACCTTGGGAGCCTTCTGCGCTGGTGTCCTGCAGACATCCTACTGTGGTTCTGGGGTCTTCCGAAGCCCCGAGCCCGGACACAGTTTGGTGCATGGCTGTGCCACCACCAAGGGGTGAGGGAAGGGTCTTCACACATTTCTGTCTTTAGGTAGGTTATCAGTATTTTTCCTTTCCTTTTTTTCACCTCCTGTATTTCTCTAGGTATTCACCTTTTTGCTGTTGTCAGTCTCTTGGGGAAACTGAGCATTGGAACTCAAACTCTCTATTTGGTTGGAGAAAGCTGTGGTGTTTCCCTACTATTATGTCACCATTTTGGCCCCCTCCTCCTGATTTGAATTTCTTTTATGGCTAGAGATGTCAAATACCTCTTCCTGTGACTACTGGGCATTCTTTTTTCCTTTGAGAAGTCTCCCTTTGGGGCTGGGAAGGTGGCTCAGTGGTAGAGTGCTTGCCCTGCATGCATGAGGCCCTGGGTTCGATTCCTCAGCACCACATATGCAGAAAAAGCCACAAGTGGCACTGTGGCTCAAGTGGTAGAGTGCTAGCCTTGAGCTGAAGAGCTGAGGGACAGCACCTAGGCCCAGAGTTCAGGCCCCACAACCGGCAAAAAAAAAAAAAAAAATCTTGTTATCTGAAGAGAAATCTCCCTTTAACTCTTTAGCCTATTTATTGATTGGGTTCTTGAGTTTTTGAGGGATTATTTGTTGGGGTTTAATATTTGATTTCTAAGTATATTTTAGATATGAGGTCTTTGACTGATGCGTAGCTACTGAGGATTTTTTTTTCTACTCTGTGGGTCTTCTATTTATCTTATTAGCTATCTATGTCCTTTTCCATGTAGAAGCTCTTCAGTTGAATGAAATCCCATTTATCCAGTCTTTCTTTGATTTGTTGTGATTCTAGATCCTTATTTAGGAAGTTTCTCCCCGTGCCTAGAAACCTAGAGTTTCCCCAACCCCTTCCTGTAATATTTTCATTGTATCTGGTCTTACATTGAGGTCTTTGATCCATTTAGAGTTGATTCTGGTGCAGGGTGATATATGAGTATCAAGCTTCAGTTTTCTGCATGTGGATAGCCAATTTTACTAACACCATTTGTTGAAGAGGCTGTCTTTCTTCCAACCTGTATTTTTGGCTCCCTTATCAAACATTAGGCGGCTATTGTTTGTATGAGTATTTCTGGGTCTTCTGTTCTGTTCCATTAGTCTTCAGGCCTAGTCTTTTTTTTGGGTCCGGTAGTGGGCCTGAACTCGGGGCTTGAGCGCTGTCCCTCAGCTCTACGGCTCAAGGCTAGTGCTCTACCACTTGAGCCACAGTGCCACTTCCAGCTTTTTTCTTTTTGCTTATGTTGTGCTGAGGAATTGAACGCAGGGCCTCAGGCATGCAAGGCAAGTGCTCTACCACAGAGCCACCTTCCCAGCCCCTTCAGGCCTATTCTTATGCCAGTACCAAGCTTTTTTTTTTTTTTATTACTAAGGCTTTGTAATAATGCTTGAAGTTTGGTAGTGATATTCCTCCAGTGCTGTTCTTCCTGATATTGTGTTTGCTATTCTGGGTATTCTATTATTTCATATGAATTTTTGAATTGATTTCTCTATTTCTTTGGAGAAAGGACTTTGGAGAAAGTTGTTGGGATTTTGATGAACATTACATTGAATTTGTATATTTCTCTGTGCAGAATTGCCACTTTTTCTATGTTAGTTCTTCCCAACCAGGAGCATGGGTTGTTATTTCATTTCCTTAAGTCTGTTTCAATTTCTTTTTTCAGAGTTTTAAAATTTCTACAATAGAGTTCCTTCACCTCTTTGGTTTATACTCAAAAGCCAGATGTGGAGCTGTGTCTCAAGTGGCAGAGAACTAGCCTTGAGTAAAAAATATCAAGGACAGTGCTTAGGCCTTGAGTACAATCTCCATAAACACACACACACACACACACACACACACACACACACACAGATACAGAATATGAGAGAAAATATTTTAGTTAAAACTGTGCTTGTGATAAAATACAGTTGAGAGCCTCAAGAATAGTCTCAGCTGAATACAATAAGTAATTTCTCAACTGGACACATGTTTTGAAATGATGCAGTCAGAAAAAAACAGAACACGGAAAAACTGTGTGAGACAGCAAAAAAATAAGATTATGTGTTTAAGTTGGAGAAAGTATAAATTAAATAGATAATTTATTTAATAAAATAAAAGATAAAAACTTTCCCAATTTTCAGAAAGGTATGTTAATCAAGAATCAATAAGATGGAACCCAAATTAAGTTAAGGAAAACAAATATTTCTGAGACACATTATAGTCAACCTGTCAAAACTCCAAAGTGAGAGTTATAAAAAAGGAAATAAATGGTATCAAGTAACATATAGGTGAGTCTGCATTTGAATAATAGTCGTTTACTCAACAAAAATTTTGTATTTCAGAAAATGATGGGATGAAAATTTCAAAATATTGTGCAATAAAAACGAACCTGTCACCCAGTAATAGTATCCCAATAATAAATTTCTCCAGAGACATAGGCAAAATGAAGTACTTCCAAGGCAAGCAAACACTAAATACATTTCAAACAGGTCCCTTTACTTGATAATGCCAAGACTATGGTTGAACTAAATTGGAGCTTTAGATGTGGAAAATACCTGGGGAAATCGTTATTGGATGTATATCCTCAAAGGACTCAGGAGCCTAAATGAGATCAAAGACTTGTAACATATGCTATTTTGCTCCATTCTGAATTTTTAGAATGGCTTTTCTTAAGGGTATAGGAAACATGGACATTTTCACCTAGAGGCTCCTGCTAAATTGATTTTTATTGGACAGAAAACTCCTGACATCAGAAGAAAAGTGCAATGAATACTGGGAACAGCTTGTTGATATCACTTTCAAGGTTTATAATACTAGATAAGACTTTTAAGGTTTATAATACTAGATGAGAATAAAATAAAAATGAACTTATGTCCCTATGCAGCTCCAAAAATAGGTGACCTAGAGGAAAATAATCCAAGCTAGGTGAAACCAATGTGATCGTTGCAAAAGGAAAGGATATTGGAGAGAAGAATGTCCAGTGCTGAAAAAAAATACCTGAGAACAAATGACCTATAGCTTGTTAGATGACTTCTAACACAAAAGATTCAGATGAGGGACAATAAAGCTCAATGCATGACTAAATTTAGAACTTCAAACACTATGGGTGGCTCCCATGAAAATAATCTCACAGGATTCCTAGGTAAAACTGGTCGTGAGACAATTTTTGATTGAATTTCTAAATGACACTGAAGTTAGTTATCAGTTCTGATTCTAACATGAAGGTATTGAATTACTGGTATGGGGTAATATGGTAGACCCAATGTCATCCCATGCTTCATCCTCGTGAGTACAAATTGAGAAGCAAAATCTGAGAAATCATTTTATATATATAACAGATCCTCCTGTTCCTCCGTTGGGATTAGATTTGTTGTGAAGTGAAATTCTCTAATAATAGTTGAGTGCTAGTGGCTCATTTCTATAATCCTAGTTACTGAGGTAGCTGAGGCCTGAAGACTGTGGTTCAAATTTGGCCTAAGCAAACACATCTGTGAAACTTTTATCTACAATTATCCAGCAAAAGAAACAGAGTTGGGGGTATGACTCACAGATTTAGGCAAAAATAAGTTGTGAGAGCATGAGGCTCTGAGTTCAACTCCAGTACTAACCCAAATAAGTATGCAAAATTCTCAAATAGCCTTTTTACCTGGAAAGCAACAGCTCCACCTACAAATAACCCCCAAGAAGGCATTCCAATTTCTTTTTCTTTTTTTTGCAATTTTTATTGTGATTGATTACATAAATTTCACAAACTTCACGGTATTGTGGGATAGTGATGCTTAATTAAAGTCACAAACACATTCTAAACTTCATGGTCTATAAAGTTTATGAGTTCTATGAGCTTTGACAATACAGTTATTTCTTCCATATCAGGTGATATGTACATTTCTTTCCTTTTGCTTAGTGTCAGCTGTTCTGTCCCACGCATTCCCTCCCTCCTATCGGTGATATTGAGTTGCTTAGTTCATTTTCATCAATGTCCAGTGCAGTTGATGGGTCCTGCTGTTGTAGGTTTTCCCATTCCCCTCTCTTTCTGTGTCCTCCTCCTAGTTTCCCTCCAATGTGCACATATCCACCATATATGTGGTCAGCAGCCTGGGGGCATTTGACCAGATGAGCGGAGGTCCTTTGTTTCTTGAGTCTTATTTACTTTGTCATATCACCTTATGTTTTGGGTTTAACATCCACTTATCAGGGAGACCATGTGCCTTTTTCTCTTTGCTCTTGGCTTACCTCACTCAACATGATTTCTTCTAGTTCCATCCAATTTCCCTGCCAATGCCATTATCTTGTCCTTTCTAATGGCTGCATAATATTCCATTGTATGTAGGTACCACAATTTTTGGATCCATTCATTTGTATGGCATCTGGGTTGTTTCCATATCCTGATTATTGTGAACAGTGCTGCAATGAACATGGAGATGCATGTGTCCTTGTATCCTGGTTCCTGTTGTTCAGGATAGATGCCTAGGAGTGGTATGGCTGGGTCATAAGGGAGGTCAATATTCAGCTTTCTGAGGACCCTCCAGTCTGCTTTCCAAAGTGGTTGTATAAGTATACATTCCCACCAGCAGTGCAATATGATTCCTCTTTCTCCTGATCCCCTCCAGCATTTGTTGTTGGCTGACTTTAGGATGTGGGCCATTCTGACTGGGGTAAGGTGGTATCTCAGGGTTGTCTTTATTTGCATTTCCCTCACAACCAGGGATGGTGAACATTTCCTCATGTGTTTCTTTGCCTTTTTATCTCTTCTTCTGAGCAGTCTCTCTTTAGTTCCATTTAGTAATTGGTTTGTTGGGTTTGGGAGGGATTAGTTTCTTGAGTTCCCTGTATATAATGGATATTAACCCCTTGTCTGATATATTGCTGGTAAATATTTTTTCCCAATTAGTTGGCTGTCTTTCTAGTTTGGTTGCTATATCTTTAGCTGTGCAGAAACTTTTTATTTTAATGTAATCCCATTTGTTGAGTCTTTCTCCAAATTGTCGTGGCCCTGGAACTCTGTTCAGGAAGTTCTTGCCTGTGCCTATAAGTTCAAGTGTCTCTCCTACTCTGTCCTGCAATAGTTTCAGAGTTTCAGGTTTGTTGTTAAGTTGATGTTAGTGTCTGGTGACAGTCTGGGGTCCACTTTGAGTTTTCTGCATGTGGCAGCCCAGTTTTCCCAGCACTGGTAGTTGGAGGCTCTGCTTCTTCCAGTTTATGTTGTTGACTCCTTTGTCAAGTATCAGCTGGCTGTAGGCATGTGGCTTCATTTCTGGATCTTCTATTCTATTCCATTTGTCCACAGGTCTGCCTTTGTGCCTGTACCAAGCTGTCTTTGTTATTATGGCTCTATAGTAGAGCTTAAAATCCACCATGGAGATCCCTCCCATGTCATTTTTTCCTAGAATTGTTTTGGCTATTCTAGATCTTTCATTGTTCCATATAAATTTTTGGATTGTTTTCTGTATTTTAGTAATGAATGTCATTGGGATTTTTATAGTAATTGTGTTGAATTTGTATACAAATTTTGGTGGTATGGCCATTTTCACTATATTGTCTGCCTATCCAATAACATGGAAGATCTTTCCATTTCCTGGTGCCCTCTATAATTTGTTTAAGTTTTTATAGTCTTCATTAAACAGTTCTTTTACATTGTTGCTAAGGTTAATTCCTAAATATTTTATTTTTTTGAAGTTATTGTGATGGGGTTGTTTCCTTGATTTCCCTTTCTGCTCATATGTTGTTGCTGTACAAAAAGGCAGCTGATTTTTGTGGGTTGATTTTGTATCCTGATATGTTGCTGAAGTGGTTTATAAGTTTTAAGAGTCTGGGGGTGGAGTTTTGGGGATCATGTCATCTGCAAAAAGGGATAACTTCTTCCTTCCCTATATAGATCCCCTTAATGTCTTTTTTTTTCATTATTGCTCTGGCTAATGATTCCAGAAGTATATTGACCAGGAGCAGTGAGAGTGGGCATCCTTGCCTTGTTCCTGATTTTAGGAGAATTGGTTGTAGTTTTTCCCCATTAAGTGTAATATTGGTTATTGGTCTGTCATATACGGCTTTTATTGTTTTAAAGAATGTTCCTTCTATTCCTAATTTCGCCAGAGCTTTTTAACATGAATGAATGTATCTTATCAAAAGTCTTTTCTGTATCAATGGAGATAATCATGTGGTTCTTGACCTTGGATCTGTTGATGTGATGGATTAAATTTATTCATTTATGTATGTTTAACCATCCTTGCATGTCTGGGATGAAGACTACTTGGTAATAATGTATGTTATTTATATATATATATATATATGCTTCTGGATTCTGTTGGCTAGAATTTTGTTAAGGATCTTTGTATCTGTGTTCATCAAGGAGATTGGTCTGTACTCTTTTTTGTTGGGTCTTTGCCTGGTTTGGGGATGAGTGTGATATTGGCATTGTAGAATGAGTTTGTGATAGCTCCCTCTTTTTTCAAAATAAGTTTTTTATTGTGAAAATACTGTACAGAGGGGTTACAGTTACATGAGGAAGGTAAAGAGTACATTTCTTTTTATTATTAATTTTTTATTGTAAAAATGTTGTACAGAGTGGTTACAGTTACATGAGTAGGGTAATGACTACATTTCATAGTGTGCATTGTACCTGCTCCTTTATTTTCCCCCTACCATCACTTCCCTCCCCACCTCCCCAATTCCTCCCACCCCCCACCCCGACATTGTAAAGTTTGTTTTCAATATAGTGTCCTGTACATCTTGTCATCACAATGGGTCAGCCTGCATCCTCATGTAAGCGTTCTGCAATATTCCTTCTACTCCTCAAATTACAAAAATATATATACATGGTGCAAAGCACCAGCATCAAGTCCAGCGAAAACAGGGGTTACACCATGGGGGAAGAACTTACAAAAAAAAAAAAAGAATCACATACTGCATTATAAGTACATTAAAAACAATAGCAAGCAAGAAAAAAACCCCTGCGTCCCTGTCTTGGGGTACATTTTGCTTAACATTATCTCATATGTTCTTATGTACATAGCCTTTGACCTACTCTGCTTGTCCTAGACATGTACTAGTCACTGCAAACAAGGGAAACCATGGGACCTATGTTTCTTTGGGCCTGGCTTACTTCACTTAAAATGATTTTTTTTTCCAAGTCTTTCCATTTTCTAACAAAAGGCAATATCATTTTTTCTGACGGAGGCATAGAATTCCAGTGTGTGTGTGTGTGTGTGTGTGTGTGTGTGTGTGTGTGTGTGTGTGTGTGTGTGTGTATACCACATTTTCTTGATCCATTTATCTACTGAGGGACATCTGGGTTCGTTCCATATCTTAGCTATGGTAAATAATACTGCGATAAACATGGTTGTGCTGGTAGCTTTGGTATGACCTTGTTTGTGATCCTTTGGGTAAATGCTCAAAAGTGGGGTTGCTGGGTCATAAAAGCTCCCTCTGTTTTTATTTCTTGGAAGAGTTTAAGGAGTATGGGTATTAGTTCCTCTTTAAAGGTAGTTTTCTGTAGTGAATCCATGTGGTCCTGGGCTTTTCCTTGTTGGAAGTCTTCTGATTGCTTACTATATTTCATTGTAAGATACTGGCTTATTTAATTGATTTATTTCTTCTTGGTTCAGTTTGGGCAACTTGTATTTCTCTAAAAATTCATCCATTTCTGCTAGATTTTCTTTCTTTAGTGAGTATAGTTTCTGGAAATAATTCTTTATAATTGGATGTCTTGGGTATTTGTTGTATTTTTTCCCTTGGCATCTCTCATCTTATTGATTTGGGTTTCCCCTCTTCTCTTTTTAGTTAATCTTGCCAAAGGTCCATCAATTTTATTAATTTTTTTCAAAAAACGAGTTTTTTCTTTATTAATTTTATTTATAGTTCTCAGTCTCTAACTTGTTGATTTCAGCTCTTAATTTGGTCATCTGGCTTTGTCTGGTAACTTTAGGTTCAATTTTTTCATGCTTTTCTAGCATTTTTAATGCAACATAAGATCATTTACTTGGTCTGTCTCTATTTTCTTGATGTATGCACTGAGAACAATAAATTTGCCCCTCGGGACTGCTTTTGCAGTGCCCCACACATTTCTCTGTGATGTATATTCATTTTCACTGAATTGTAGTAACTTTTCAATTTCTTCTTTAATTTCTTCTGTTACCCAGGTGTTGCTCAGAAGTGTGCTGTTCAGTTTCCATGTATTTGAGTCATTTCTATGTTATGCTTTGTTATTGAGAACTTGCATGATTTCACTGTGGTAGGATAGGATACAGGGGATTATGTCAATCCCCTTGTATTTGCTTAAATTCCTTGTATGAACTATGGTATCGTCTATTGTGGAGAAAGTTCCATGAGCTACTGAGAAGAACGTGTACTGTGTTGTTTTTGGTTGGAAAACTCTGTAGATGTCAATTAGATCCTCTTGAAATATGGCCTCACTTAACTCGGTGGCTTCTTTCCTAATCCTTTCATTTGTAGACTTGTCCTTTGGTGAGAGTGGGGTATTAAAGTCTCCTAGCATTATAGTATTTGGATCTATTTTATTCTGTAATTTTGAGAGTATTTGCTTCACATATTTGGGTACACCAATATTTGCCAACTATAAGTTGATAATGGTAATGTCCTCTTCTTGTATTGTTCCCTGTATTAATATGTAGTGTCCTACTTTGTCTTTTGTATTGATTTTAATGAAAATTTTATTTTGTTAGATATCAGGATAGCTGCTCCCGCTTACTTGCTGGGAGCATTTGCCTGGTAGATCTTTCTCCAACCCTTCATTCTGAGTTTGTTTTTATGTTTGGCTGTAATGTGGGTCTCCTGAAGGCAACATATGAATGTGTCTTGTTTTTGATTCAATCTGTAGTTCTTTTTCTTTTGATTGGTGAATTGAGCCCTTTAATATTTATGGATACTATAGAGAGATGCATTGTGTTTCCTGCCAATTTCCTGTTTTCCTATGTTTGTCTTCTTTCCTTTCCTCCTGTGCTTACTAAGTTGGACTTCTAGTGATACCTATCTGATGAAGAGCCATGTTCTTAATTGCTTTCTTCAGGTTGTGTTCCCACTCTTAGTATTCTTTGTAATGCGGGCTTATTGTTTATAAATTAATTTTTTCTTTACAATTAAAAATTTTAGTTTCTCCATTGAATGTGAATGCTAGCTTTGCTGGGTATATCAGTCTGGGCTAGCAGTTATTAGATCTCAGGGTACGGATCGTACTTTCCCAGGCCTGTCTATGTAGAGAAATCTTTAGTGATTCTGGTTTTTTTTTCCATCATAGTATAACTTCACTTTCAATCGCTTATTAGGATGAATTATTTGTGGAAAGAGGATTTACATGTCCATATATACAAAATAACTAGTACTATATGTACAATGTGCCTGGATTCGACTCAAATTCCATCACTCTCCCTCATCTACCCTCTATCTTTCCTAAATCAATTTCAGCAATATTAACTATTCTATTATCACATAGAAGATTTGACTCCAATTGAATACTCTCAAAGTTTATGAAAATATAACTAAATATATGTAGGTTGATAAAGTCCATGAATTAGCTATTTCAGTGGTCCCCACCAAATTACTGTTAAAATAAAGGATGAGCCAGGCACCAGTGGCTCACATGTATAATCTTAGCTACTTAGAAGGACAAGATCTGAGGATTGCAGGTTGAAGCCAGCTCAGTTTGGAAAGTCTATAAGACTCTTGTCTCCAATTAACCACCAAAATGCCAGATGTGGAGCAATTGCTGAAGTGTTAGAGTGGCAACCTTGAGCAAATAAGCTTGGGTACAGTGTTCAGGCCCTGAGACTAAGGGTAACTTGTGGTAGAGTCAACATCCTTCGTTTGAAAGGAATTCCTCTATTACTTTGTGCCAGGCCTAGGGACTGAATTCTGAATCTGGGGTTGTCCCTGTGTTTTTTTTTTTTTTTTTTTTTTTTTTGTGCTCAAAGATAGTATTTGAGCCACACCTTCACTTCTGGCTTTTTTGGTGGCTAATTGGAGACTAAAGTCTCATGGACTTCCTGCTGGGATTGGCTTTGAACTACAATCCTCAGTTCACAGCCTCCTGAACAGCTAGGATTACAGGCAAGAGGTACCAGTTTTCTGCATGAATTAATCTGATTTAAGCAAATTTTTGGGCCTTGAATTAATTGAATTTTTTTCAGTCTTGGCTGTAATGCATCATTATCATAAAATATAGCCCCACACTGCAGAATACAGGCTTGAAAACGATTTGAGGGTCATAAATAAGACAACTCAGGCCATAAACCCAACAATGTGAAAAAAAATATGGACTTCATTACTGTATCAAAGAATAATGAATGGATTTCAGTGCTGACTATAAAAATATTTCTTTTGCATGTCTTTTGGAGGAAAATAATTTCAATTATTGGTTGCATTTAAATGTAATTATCATATACTCAAGTTCATACACAATATTAGTCTTCTTTTTAGATTTGTAACTTTTTATGTTTTTTATTGTAAAAATACTGTAAAGAAGGGTTACAGTTACATGAGTAAGGTAATGAACACATTTCCTATTGAGCATTGTTACCCCTTCCTTTGTTTTTCCCCTACTATCCCTTCCCTACCCACCTCCCCAACCACTCCCTCCCCCCCCCCAAGTTGTAAAGTTTTTTTTTTACCTCCACTTGTAAAGTTTTTTTCCTCCAATTTTTACCTCCAGTCCCCACCCATAAGTTGTGTAGTTCATTTTAACATCATGTCTAAGTGAGTGCCACTGGTGCATTTGTTCATCTCTTGTTCCCCCATTTCTGTGTTTCTCCTTAGTCCCCAAAGACAGACAAAACAAAAAACAAAAATAAAAACAAAAACAAAGAAAAAAATTTCTTCAGGGATGTGGGGAAGGAAGGGATTGTAGAAGAAAAACATAGGAGGAGGTAACAATGCTCGATAGAAAATGTACTCATTACCCTACTCATGTAACGGTAACCCCTCTTTACGGTATTTTTACAATAAAAACATATCAGAAAAAGGAAAAAAAGAAAAAATCCCTTCCATTTTCTGGAGTTTATTTCGATAAATATTGTTTTGTATGATCAGATGCACATAGGCATTGGACCTTTTTTTTCCTCTCCTAAGAGTGACCTCCTTTGGTCTTACTGGGTTTGAATGCTTTGAGTCATGTATAATTTATATCCTAATGTATTCTCCAGAATTTTTATTACAGAAAGATGTTGGGTTATGACAATATTTTTTCTGTATGTAGTGAGAAAATCATGTGATTCGTGTCCTTTGTTCTGTTAATATGTTGTATTACATTTATTGACTTTGATATTGAAATAGCCTTGTATTCCTGCAATAATTGCAACTTAATCATAGCATGTTTTTTTTGATAAGTTGTTGAATTTGGTTGGGAATTATTTTACTAAGGAGTTGTGCATCTATGTTCACCAGTTCCCTTGTGTGGTTTTTTTGTTTTGTTTGTTTGTTTTTCATTGAGTCCCTACCAGTTTTGGGGATGAGTATCATGCTGTAGAATGAGTTCATTAGTGATCTCTATATTTCTTGAAAAAGCTGGAAGAGTATTGGTGTTACTTTAAAAGTTCTTTAAAAGTCTTACAGAATTCAGCTGTGAAACCATCAAGACCTGGACTTTGCTTTGCCAAGAGATGCTTTCCATTGCTATTTTAATTATATTACTTGTTATAGGTCAATGTAAGTAATTTATATCCTCTTGGATCAGTTTTGGTACATTCGTGGTATCTAGAAATACATCCCTTTCTACGACTTTATAGTTTGTGGATATAAAGCTTTTCAAAATCTTCTCATTATAATGTTCTGAATCTTGCTAATATTTGTTGTGGCATGCCAATTTTTCCACAGATCTTATTTATTTTTGTGATTTCTCCTTTTGGGCATATTAGCTAAGGGCCTATCAATTTTACCTTTTCAGAGGATCAGCTTTTTGTTTTAGTGATTCTTTGTATAAATTTTATCAGTACCTAATTGATTTCTGATCTAATTTTTATTATCTCTTTCCATCTACTGGTTTGGGTATGACTTGTTTATTTCATTAGATTTTAGGAAGTTTTGGATTTCACTTCTGATCTCCTTGATAATCAAATGATCATTCAGCAATGTGTTATTTACTTTACTGCGTTTGAGTATTTTCTGCGGTTACTTTGCTGTTATGCTGTAATTTCAATTATAACCTGATAGAATACGGGAGTTGATTCCAATTTTCTGAAAATTTGCAATATAATCTAAGATATGGTCTATTTTGGAGAATGTACCATGGGATACTAAAGAGAATGTTTATTGTACAGTTAATGGATAAAAAGTTTTGAAGGGAAGCTTGGGGAAGATGGCGGAGGAGAAGCTGGAATCTGAACCAGCTCTCGCATAGAAAGCAGTTTTAGAGTTCCAGTGAACAGTCCTAAGCCAGAGAATCACACCAAGTGTGCCATCACAGGACAGAGAGTTAGATGAGAGAGGGGAAGCCAAGGCAACGAGACACATCTGAGCGCCTGCCAGCAGCTGCTGCAGCAGCGGCGGCTGCAGGGTCGCGGCGGAGTCCGCAGCCCGGGCCATAACTGAGTGCTCACACAGACAGTCCGGGACGAAGGAGCCAGACGCAGCGGGCAAGCGGAATCTACTCAACACCAGCAAGAACCGACAAGGAGCGGACATCTTCATCATGCAGTTCGCAGACCAGAGACGACCCAGGATCCAAGACTCGATGTGAGTAGAAGCCCGATGTCCTCACTCCTTCTCAGGGAGCAGAGGAGGGAAGGCGACCCCTCCCCCGCCCCAGCACCAGTGATCTCCATCTTGGATACCGACAAAGCTCGGAGGAGCTGCCAGCTCCAACCCACGCCTTGGAATAAAACGAGTCATTTAGCAGGTCACAAGAACTTAAAGGCGAAGTGACCTGCCAGACTCGGCTCCATCTAGGGAAAAGTCACCCAGCTCAGGCACCAGCCATTGGAGTGGCTTTCCTCACTGAGTAACCAGAGCCAGAGGCTGCCCCTCCCTCTAGCAGCCTCCACAATCAATTGAAAAACAGAAACCCTGAGAACGGCTCCAGGCTGGGCTCTGTGTTAGCCCCAGGAAAAAGCTACTGATTGTTGAAAGGCCTCGACCCTACCCAGAACATAGCCTCACCACTGCATCCCCCTCTTTTGTGATTCTCAAAGCAGATCACCCTCCCAGTAAACCAATCTGGGAGGGGGATTTCAAAATCTTGGGTAAAGCAGAGCATTTTTCTGCCTGTTCGAACAAACTGACTTAAGAAACCAATCAAGCCACAGGACCTCAAGCTGACCAGAGACTCCAACAAGAGGCTGGTTACAGACAAAAGGGAGATACAGGATTCTTCCCACCCCTCCCCAAAAAAATAAAAAAAAAACATCAAAGAAGTTTTTTTTTCTTCCTCTTTTTTTCTTTTTTTTTCTTTTTTTCTTTTTTTGGTACCATATATATATATATATATATATATATATATATATATATATATATATATAATTTCCTTTTCTAAAAATTTTATTAATCTTTAATTTTTGCCTTTTTTGAAAAAATAATTGTTTTCCAGTAACTTTTTTTTTCCTCTTATAATTTTTATTTTAGGAACACATGAATGTGCGTTTTCCTTCCTTTTCTTGTCTTCTTTCTCTTTTTCTTTTTCTTAACTATCTTTTTGTTTTTTTGTCTAGCTCTACTGAACTTCTGATCTTTTTTCTCCCTTTCTAATCCTTTTCACCTTTTCTTCTCTTTTGATCTTCTGTATGTGACTTAACTCTTGTCCTGCACATCCTCAGATAAACCCGTAGTTAACTAGTAGACCCTATCCCCCATTGTGTACACACTTAATCCACAAATTTATTACTCAATTCAAAACCTCTGAGAATTAAATTCCTTAATAGCAGTACTACCTCTTTATACCTATATAATATTTTAAGCATTTTTTAAGTTTTTCACTTCTCCTCTATGTCCCTACCCTTCTATTAATATACTCACATTCCTCTCTAAATAGATGGTCTTTTAATCTCCATAATAATATTAATTTTTACGTTTCTATTTTTTTTCTGGTCTCTTTTCATTTCCCTTTCCCATTCTTCTTTTTCTCTCTCTCTCTACATGCATCCTACCCAACCTATTTCCTGCATTGGGATTAGGACAGAGTTAACTCTCCCTGTGCCTCCCCACACCAATCTATTCCTATTTTTTACCCACATCTCTCCCTAACCCTAATAATTTCTGGTTTTCCAAATTCTTCTCTGTGGTTCGAAGCCCATTAACATATAGTTGTTTGATGTTGAATAGATGTATCTGTTGAACTAGATTGTATCTGTAGACTATTGACTGTACAAATGCAAACTCTGATTGATGGTTGCCTTAAGATAGTGTTCTAGCACAAAACTGGTGCTATTTTCATCTCAAATGGGCAGAGTAAGCCGAAAAAACACTAGAAAAATGGCAAATCCGGATATCTCAAGTCCCAATCTTGATAATCAGGGGTCAGAACAGATAATGAATAATCCAGAGGAGAGTTCCCAAATAGCTTGACAAACATTGCTGGCAAACATGATAAATGAGAAGTTTGACAACTTACAAAGGACTCTGTATGAGCGTGAAAGGGAGAGAGAGGAGGCATCCCAAAAGCTTATACAGGAATATCATAAGCGTGAGGAAGCTACTCAAAAACTGATACAGGATTTGCATGAACAACTTGAGAATACTCAAAGAGAAAGGGAGGAATGGCGTGAGCAGGATGAGAACACTCAAAGAGAACTGCAGGAATCCCACGAATGAGAGGAAAGAGAAGTACAGGAATCCCATGAACGGGAAGAAGCTAATCAAAGAGTAATACAGGAATTGAGAGACCAGGTAGAGAATACACAAAGATCACTAAAGGCATTCGTGGAATCCATTAACAAAGAGCTGAAGGAAGTAAGGGAGACCACAAAGGGAATGCTGAATGGAACCCAACAGAAGGAATGGGAGTCCAAAGAAACCATAACCAATCAACTAAGTGATTTGAGAACAAACACTGAACACCAAATTAAGGAAGTAAAGAAATTCATACAAGACCTAAAACAGAGCTTCAACAAAGAACTTGAAGCCATCAAAGCTGACCAACTAGAAGGAAAAGAGATAAAAAAACAAAGTAGAGAGTCTTGACAGCAGGTTAGACCATGCAGAAGATCGAATCTCAGGGATTGAAGACAGCCTAGATATTATAGAGAAAGAACATACAACCATCCAAGACAAGTCCAAGAAATATGATAGATCTATCCGACACCTGGAAGACACCATCAGAAGGCCTAATCTAAGGATAATGGGTGTAGAGGAGCACCTAGAAACAGAAGTTAATGGTCTAGGAAATTTGTTTAACAGGATCCTAGCAGAGAACTTCCCAAACATACAAAAAGATAGGCCTATTCAGATACAAGAAGCTTTTAGAACCCCAAATAGACCAGACCAGAATAGGACATCCCACCGTCACATTATAATCCACACAGGATCAACTCAGACCAAGGAAAATATCCTTAAACCAGTCACGGAGAAAAGGGTAATCACCTATAAAGGGAAACCAATTAGAATCACCTCAGATTTCTCAGCAGAGACAATCAAAGCAAGAAGAGCCTGGAATGATGCATGCCATGCCCTAAAAACAAACAACTATCAACCAAGAATACTGTACCCAGCTAAACTCTCCTTCATAACTGAAGGCCAAATAAAAACCTTCCATAGCAAAGAAAAATTGAAACAATACATCTCCACCAAACCAGCCCTACAAAAGATTCTTAAAGATGTCCTACACATAGAAAACCAACAAGACCGCAACAAAGGCCAAGAAACTGCACCCAAACTGAGAATCCAAGAACCATAGGAAGAACCCAGTTTTTGCAGTCCCCAAGAAGGTGGATAACATGTCAGGAACTCCCAAATACCTCTCAGTCCTATCTCTTAACGTTAACGGACTGAACTCTCCAATTAAGCGACATAGACTGTCTAGTTGGATTAAAAAAACAAGACCCTTCTATCTGCTGCCTGCAGGAGTCACATCTTGCCCGTAAAAACAAACACATTTTCAAAGTTAAAGGCTGGAACAAAATCTACCAAGCAAACGGCCCCCATAAACAGGCGGGAGTTGCAATCCTAATATCAGATAAAATAGACTTCAAATTAAAATTTGTGAGAAGAGATAAAGAAGGTCGCTACATACTAATTAAAGGATCTCTCCTTTAGGAGGATATTACAATTCTAAATATCTATTCGCCAAACAATGGAGCACCCAAATTTATCAAAGAAACACTACTTTCCCTCAAATCCCATATAGATCCAAAGATATTAATTGTTGGGGATTTTAACACACCACTCTCCCCACTAGATAGATCAACTTGGCAAAAACTCAACAGAGAAACCGCAGATGTAAACAGCTGCATAGATCAACTAGACTTAACAGACATCTACCGAACATTTCACCCAGCAGCATCAGAATACACGTTCTTCTCAGCAGCACATGGAACGTTTTCTAAAATAGACCACATTTTAGGCCACAAAGCAAAGTTGTCTAAACTCAGAAACATTGAAGTTATACCTTGCATCCTCTCTGACAACAAGGGAATAAAATTAGAACTCAACACCAAAAGCCACCAAAGTAAGTCCGGTATCACAAGGAGGCTGAACAACACACTGCTGAACCAAGAGTAAGTCATGGAAGAGATTAGAAAGGAAATTCAAATGTTCATGCTATTCAACAAAAATGAACACACAAACTACCAGCTCCTCTGGGACACAGCAAAGGCAGTACTCAGAGGCAAGTTTATAGCTCTGAGCTCCTACATCGACAAATTGGAGAGATCTGAAACTAGCAATTTAATGACACATCTAAACCTCCTTGAAAAAGAGCAGCAAGATAAACCCCAATCCAGTAGATGGAAAGAAATAATCAAAATTAAATCAGAATTAAATGAATTAGAATCCAAAAAAACTATAGAAAGAATCAACAAAACAGTTGGTTCTTCAAAAAACTTAACAAAATGACAGACCCTTAGCAAATCTTATCAGAAAAAGGAGAGAACACACCCAAATTAATAAACTCAGAAATGAGAATGGAAACATCACTATGGAAACAACCAAGATTCAGAACATTATAAGGGAATACTTCTCAAAACTTTATGCTAATAAGTTTGAGAACTTGACAGAAATGGACCTCTTCCTAGCAAATATTGACATGCCAAAACTAAACCAAGATGAGTTAAACTATTTTAACAGGCCCATATCAAGCACTGAAATAGAAACAGCAATAAGAGACCTCCCAGCTAAGAAAAGTCCAGGACCAGATGGTTTTACAGCGGAATTTTACAAGGCCTTCAAAGCAGAGCTCACACCAACACTCCACCAACTCTTCAATGAAATTGAAAGAGAAAGCTCACTACCCAACACATTCTATGAAGCCATCATAACCCTCATCCCAAAACCAGGCAGGGACTCATCAAAGAAAGAGAACTATAGACCCATTTCTTTGATGAACATTGATGCAAAACTTCTCAACAAAATTTTGGCCAATCGACTTCAACAATTCATCCAAAAAATCATACACCACGATCAAACAGGATTCATTTCAAGGATGCAAAGCTGGTTCAATATATGCAAATCAATTAATATTATTCATCACATCAACAGGAGCAAGAATAAGAACCACATGGTTATCTCAATAGATGCAGAAAAAGCATTTGACAAGATCCAGCACCCCTTCATGATGAAGGTTTTGGAAAAATTAGGAATCCATGGAATATTTCTCAATACAATAAAGGCTATATATGACAAACCTACAGCCAGCATTATACTCAATGGTGAAAAACTAAAGCCATTTCCTCTTAACTCAGGAACCAGACAAGGATGCCCACTCTATCCACTTCTCTTCAATCTAGTATTAGAATGCCTAGCTACAGCAATAAGACAAGATGCAGACATAAAGGGGATCCAAACAGGGAAAGAAGAAATAAAACTCTCCCTCTTTGCAGATGACATGATCTTGTACTTAAAGAATCCCATAGACTGCACTCCCAAATTACTCAAGCTGATTCAAAACTTTGGCAAAGTAGCAGGTTATAAAATTAACCCCCCAAAATCAATGGCTTTTCTGTATGCCAACAATGAGAAAAGTGTGGCTGAAATTAGGAAAGCAACTCCATTAGTAATAGCCCCACAAAAAATAAAATACCTAGGAATTAACTTAACTAAAGAAGTGAAGGACCTCTTTGATGAAAACTTTAAAATCTTGAAAAAGGAAATCAACACAGAACTAAAAAAATGGCAAAGCCTCCTTTGTTCCTCGATTGGAAAGATTAACATCGTTAAAATGGCAATACTTCCCAAGGCTATCTACAAATTTAACGCAATACCTATCAAAATTCCAACCTCATTCTTCAAGGAAATAGAAGAGGCAATCCAAAAATTCATATGGAACAATAAAAGACCCTGAATAGCAAAAACGCTCCTCAATGGAAAGAACACTGCTGGAGGAATATCAATACCAAATTTCAAACTCTACTATAAAGCCATAGTATTCAAAACAGCTTGGTATTGGCATAAGAACAGACCTCAGGACCAATGGAATAGAATTGAAAACCCAGAAATGAACCTACAGACCTATAGCCATCTAATCTTCGATAAGGGAGCTAAAACAATACAATGGAACAAAGACAGCGTCTTCAGTAAATGGTGCTGGTAAAATTGGTTAACTACATGTATATCACCCTGCACCAGAATCAACTCCAAATGGATCAAAGACCTTGAAGTCAAAGCAGACACTCTGAAAACATTACAGGATGGAATAGGAGAAACCCTAGGTCTCCTTGGCTCAGGCCGAAATTTTCTGAATACAGACCCGGAAACACAACAAATCAAAGAAAGGTTGGACAAATGGGATTGCATAAAGTTGCAGAGCTTCTGCAGGGCAAATGACATAGCTAGCAAGATCAATAGAAAGCCCACGGATTGGGAGAAGATCTTTACTAGCCATACAACGGACAAGGGTCTCATATCTAAAATATACTTGGAACTCAAAAAATTAAACCACCCAACAACAAATCCTCAAAGAAACAACTGCCCAATAAATAAGTGGGCGAAAGACTTAAAGAGAAACTTCTCTGAAGAAGAAAGAAGGATGGCCAATAGACACATGAAGAAATGTTCAACATCCCTAGCCATAAAAGAAATGCAAATCAAAACAACATTGGGATATCACCTCACCCCAGTTAGAACGGCAAAAATCAAGAACTCTAACAACAACAAATGCTGGAGGGGATGTGGACAGAAAGGAACATTACTTCATTGTTGGTGGGAATGTAAACTTATTCAACCACTTTGGAAAGCAGTATGGAGGTTCCTCAAAAGACTTCACATAGAACTCCCCTATGACCCAGCAATCCCACTTTTGGGCATTTACCCAAATGTTTACAAACAAGACCACACTAAAGCTACCAGCACAACAATGTTTATTGCAGCATTATTTACCATAGCTAAGATATGGAACCAACCCAGATGCCCCTCAGTAGATGAATGGATCAAGAAAATGTGGTATATATACACAATGGAATTCTATGCCTCCATCAGAAAGAATGACATTGCCCCATTTGTTAGGAAATGGAAAAACTTGGAAAAAATTATATTAAGTGAAGTAAGCCAGGCCCAAAGAAACATAGGTCCCATGGTTTCCCTTATTTGCAATATCTAGTATAAGCATGAGTCATGCGGAAAAGGTCAGATAATGTAATGTCAGGAAAATGAACCCTTAGATATGTATTTTAATGTTTTTTTTCTTTCATGCATGTGTTTCTAACGCATTTATAAGATTATCTCTTTGTTGCTTTGTTTGACCCTCCCCCACAGTATATCCCCTGCTTTCACTATATTTGATGTCAGTATAACTTGAGGAGGATATGGGGAAAAACCAGTTGTTTAAAGATACAGGTGGACCTGTTGCAACAATGAGAAGTACAACTTGTCATGTCCAAAATGAGCTTTACAACATCGGTGTGGGGGGGGATGGGGGGGAAGGAGAAGGATTGGGATTGGGGGGGAGGGGGGAGGCTGTGAAGAGACATGAAGGGTAAACAAAAGGAGGAGGCTCCAATGCTTGGTAAGAAATGTACGCATTATCCTGCCCATGTAATTGTAACCCCTCTGTACAGTATGTTCACAAAAAAAAAAAAAAGAAATAGGAGGGAAGGGATAGTGGGGGAGAAACAAAGGAAGAGGCAACAATGCTTGATAAGAAATGTACTCATTACCTTGCTCATGTGATTGTAATCCATCTGTACAGTATTTTCAATATAAAAAACATTAAAAAAAGGTTTGAAGATATTTGTTAGGTCTAATTGGTTTATGTTGTCTAGTATGTGAGGCTTCTTTGTTGAGTTTTTGCCTGGATGATCAATCCACAGTTGAGAGTCATGTGCTCAAGTACCCAACTATCAGCTGCGTGCCAGTGCCACATATCTGTAATCCTAGCTACTCAGAACACAGAGATCTGGGGATAATGGTTCAAATCCAGTCCAGGCAAGAAAGTCTGTAAGACTCTTATCTCCTATTAGGTACCAAAAAGTTAGAAGTGTAGGCGTGGCTTAAGTGGTAGAGCACCAGCGTTGACAAAAAAGAAAAAAAAAACTTCAAGAACAGAGCCAGGCCCTTAGACTAAGCTCTAGGACTGGCACAAGAAGAGTTTCTAATTATCTTTATGTTTGGGTCTAAGTGTAATTACTTGACAAAAATGAGTGCTCCAGCATTTGTTATATATACATCAATCATTGTTATGTTTTCCTGATGGAGAGTGTTTTTTAAAATTTTTGTCAGTTTTGGGGCTTGAACTCAGGGCCTGGGCACTGTACCTGAGCCTATTTGTGATCAAGTCTAGTGCTCTACCACTTGAGCCACAATACCACATCCAGTTTTTGAGTGGTTAATTAGAGATACGAGTCTCAAGGGGACTTTTCTGCTGGGCTAGCTTTGAACTGAGATCCTCAGATCTCAGCCTCCTGAGAAACTAGGATTACAGGTGGGAGCTACCAGCACAAAGCAATAAATATCTTTTCTTTCATGCCAGTTCTGGGGCTTGAACTTAGGGCCTAGGCACTATCCCTGGGCCTATTTGTACTCAAGGCTATCACTCTACCACTTGAGCCACAGGGCCACTTCTGCTTATGGTGTATTCTTCTTTGTATCTTCTGACTAATTTGAATTTAAAATAGAATTTATCAGATATTAACATTGCTATTCCAGCTTATTTATAAGGTCCATTTTCTTAAAATATTTTGTTCCAATATTTTGATTTTTCAACTGTTTGATTTTTCAGTTAGATATATCTCATTGAGATAGCAGGTGGTTGGGTCTTTCCTTTTGATACAACTTGTCAATCTATGTATTTTAAATGAGGACTGAGTTGATTAATATTTAGTGTTAGAACTAGAAGTATTAAGTAGATCCTATCATCTTGCATAAAATTTTGGTTTTGTATCATTTCCTCTTCCTCTTGTGCTTATCTACTCACCTGGTAGAATCTATTTTCTGTATTTCTTTCTTATTCATGTTGGTCTTCTGTAAGCAGGATGTCTTTGCACATCTTTTGTGGTGATGACTTAATGGTAATAAATTATTTTTGTTTTCATTTATCATGGAATTTTTTATTAGCTCGTTGGTTATGAATGAAGCTTGTTTGCATAGAGTATTCTTGGCTGGCAGTGTTTTTCAGTACCTAAAATACAATATACCAAGACTTCCTTGCTTTCACAGTTTCTGCAAAGAAATGTGCTATTATTCTGATGGATTATCCTATTTAAATTGTCTTTTAGTCTCATACAGCCTTAAATTCTTCTCTTGTACCAGTCCTGAGGCTTGAACTCTGGGCTTGGGCTCTGTTCCCAAGCCTTTCTGTGCTCAAGGCTAGCGCTCTACCACTTGAGCCACAGTGTCACTTCTGGCGTTTCCTGTTTATGTGGTATTGAGGAATCAAACCCAGGGTTTCATGAATGCTAGACAAGCACTCTACCACTAAGCCAGCTTCTACCATTAAGCCCAGCCTTACATTCTTTACCAATCTGGTCTACTCGTTGTTTTAATCCTTTAGTAGCTGGATAGGCTTCTCTCTCTTTTTTTTTTTTTTTTTTTGGAACTTCTCTACTAGTATTCTATTAAATATATTCCCTTTGCCTTCAACTAACCACTCCTCTCTTCTTGAAAACCCATCAGCCATAAATTGTTTTTTGTAATTGAATCCTAAAGTTCTTGCAGCCTCCTTTCATGTTCACTTGAATTTGTAGGTTTCTTTTTTTAAAATTTTAATTTCATTCAATGTGATGGACAGAGGGGTTACAGTTACATAAGTAAGGTAGTGAATATATTTCTTGTCAAACTTTTTATCCCCTCTCTTATTTTTCTCCCTCTTTCCCTTCTCCCAACCCCCCTGCAAGTTGTACAGATAATTTCCAACATATTGTTTTGTGAGTGTTGGTGTTGCATTGTTTTCCCTTTTGTCTTTTTTTGCCAGTCCTGAGGCTTGAACTCAGGGCCTGGGTGCTGTCCCTGAGCTTCTTTGGCTCAAGGCTAGTGCCCTACCACTTGAGCTATGGCTCCACTTCTGGCCTTTTCTCTTTATGTGGAATTGAGGAATTGAACTCAGGTCTTCATTCATGCTAAGTGAGTAGTCTACCACTAAGCACCTTTCCAGCCCCTCCGTATTTCCCTTTATCTCACCATTCTGTTGTTCCCCTTCCCTTCCCTATTTCAGATAAACATATACACAATACCCAGAATACCAAAATCAGATACAGTGACAACCATAGGGGGGAAAAACATAAAAGAAATAAAATCACATAGTACATGAATAAACAATAACAACAACAAAGGAAAACCAGTTGTGTGCATGAATTTAGGTCTTAGTTATCTTCTCTCTCTTCCTTTCCTTCCCTACATTCCTCTAATACTATTTTTCTCCTTATAATTTTCCTTATACATCTTAATATCTGGTTCTCTGCTCCTTCTTTGATTTTCTTAGTCCATTGATCCCTAGTTAGTTGTAGTTAAGCTAGATTGTATGTGTTCTCATTTTGACTGTGTCAAAGTGCTCATTGAGTTATCCTTTTGGTCCAGATCAATTCAAACCAACTGACAAAGTGGTTCAATGGTTACAACTGTGCATAATCCCCATTCCTGAGCCACCATACCCCCCATCAAAGAAAAGCAGAGATAGATAGGGGAATACCTGTTTATGATTTTGAACCTCTGAAATTGGTGCAAATACATAGCCCGAGGGTAGATTTTGTCTTAAAATTGTGTTCTGAGGTGATATTGGACTTACTGACATATGTAAAAAAGGAGAGATAGAGTAAAATATATATCTTTGATTGTGAACCTCCAAATTTTGTGCAACTACAGGGCTCTGGGTTGGTGTTTGTCTTAAAATTGTGTTCTGGTATGAAATTGGGGGTACTTTCAATACCACAAAAGAGAGATTGAATGAAAGTACCTATCTTTGATTGCAAACCTCCAAAGACTGCACAACTACAGGGCTCTGGGTTGGTGCTTGTCTTAAAATTGTGTTCTAGTGTGAAAAAGGATACACTTCCATTTCCAAAAGGGACACATATAGTGAAATCACCTATCTTTGATTGTGAACCTCCAAAGTCGGCAACTACAGGGCTCTGGGCTGTTGCTTGTCTTCAAATTGTGTTCTGGTGGGGAATTGGAGGTACTTTCATTTCGAAAATAGTAGAGAGATGGAGTGAAAATACCTGTCTTCAATTGTGAGCCTATTTTCTTCTTGTTATATGTACATTGACTTCAAGGCTGGAAACTCTGTCTCCCATATCTTCTTTTCTGCTGGTGAAACTTTCCATTTTATTTTTTATTTCTCTGCCTTCAGTACGATATTTTTCAGGATTTCTTTACAGAAGTCTTTTTTTCAAGTCTTGCATTGACATCTTTACTTCATTTATTTGTTTGTGTGTGACTTCTTTGATCCCTATTAACTATGTAGTTGTATTATCATTAAACACCTTTTTATTCACTTGAAATGTATTTTGCTTTTTGTGTTTTTCCTCAAAATTTGTTTTGCTTTTTATTTTCTTTATTTCCTTTAAATTTGCTTTTATTTGTGAAGTCTTCTGTTTCTGTTTTAGTAACTTCATTGTGTTCACAAAATTCCTTGCATTGGTCCTATTTCATTTAATTGAACAGTTTTATCAACAGTTTTTAAAACCCAATGTGGGAAATTTTACTCTGCAGCACAATTGTTCTCTTCCTTTGTTGCATGCCTATTTTCTGAAAATCTTGTATTTCCCTGATTTCTCATATATCTGCCTTTTTGGGGGAGATTGTTGAATTGGGGAATCTTTACTAGAAAGCTGATGCCTGTAAATGGACACGTCCCCATAAAGTTGAAGCCTCAAATGCACTTAATTATATATATAAGACAAAGGTCACCGAAACCAAAAGGGATGACTAATATACACACGAAAAATTGTTCAACATCTCTGGCCATGAAAGAAATGAAAACCAAAACAACACCGAGATACCACCTCACCCCAGTTAGAATAACCATTGTAAAGAAAACTAATAATAATAGATCCTGATAAGATGTGGCCAAAAGAGAAATTACTACACTGTTGGTGGGAATATAAACTTGTTCAACCACTCTTAAAAGCAGCATAGAGGTTCCTCAAAAGACTAAACATAGAGCTTCCTCATGAATCAGCAATCTCACTCCTGGGCATTTACTGAAATGGCCATAAGCCAGGCATATTAAACCCACAAAGACAACCATGTTCATTGTAGCATTGTTTAACATAGCTAAAATATGGAATCAACCCAGATGTTCCTCAGTCGCCAAATGGATCAAGAAAATGTGATACACACACACACACACACACACACACACACACACACACACACACACACAGAAATTGTGTGCTTCCATAGGAAAGAATGGCATTGCACGATTCCTAAGGAAATGGAAAGACCTGGAAAAAGTTATATTAAATGAAAAGAAACATAGGCTTCATGGTCTGCCTCATTTGTAATAAGTAGATTGTGCTTATTGACAATGGAAGTCTATGCATCCATTAGAAAGAATGACATTGGCCCATTCACAAGGAAATGGAAAGACTTGGAAAAAAATTATATTAAGTGAGGCAAGACAGACCCAAAGAATCATATAGTGCCTGGGTTCTCTCATTTGTAATAATTATGCCTACTTTTAAAGTCTGCCCTGCCTCATGTAAGAAATGACTTTTGTCCCTTGATCTTAAGAGAAGTTGCTGGGGAAAGATCCATCTTCTGTAACTGCATCAACCTGAGTGGCTGGACTAGCCTTGCCTAGCCAGAGACCTGAAGACTTGTCCTATCTTATCAAGAGGTGATATGGGGACTTCAGTTGCTGGATTGCTAGGATCTGATGTAATTATTAGCAATTATTTTACTATAAACTGGAAAGGAAACCATATAAGAAATTAGGGAGGATAAAAAGCCACAGAAACAACATAAGGAATAGAAAATCAATATTTACCACATATTAGTAACAAAAAGAAAAAACCATTATGTAAGGAGTTCATTAAATCGAAGAGCAAAGTTAATTATGACATTTAACTTTTTACAACCATGAAGATTTCTCCTTGGGCTGTAGTAAGGATGTTTAAAGATGTCCTATTTTGAAGGACAATTTGTTTTCTCATTTTTACCTCTGAATTTAATAAAGAGATCCCTTTGACAGTATCTTTCATGCCAGCAGATGGAATGGAGCCAAGGTCAGGTGATCATTTCAGAGAGAATACACACCTAGTCCATCTATGTCATAATGCTGTCAGATTTTCACACTTTGGTAAAGTTGGGACCTACTGTAAAAATGAGTTACAGTAGTAGGGATCCTGAAAACTGAATATGGTCTGAAGTAGTATAAAAGCCATTTTTATCCAGCAGGCCAGTGCAGCCTGTACTGTCTGACTGGGGAATCTGATCTTTGATGACCCTCACAATGCACAGCAGTTTCCTGTGAAGGTTTCCAGATAGGTTTTAATAGGGACATGAACTCAGGTCCATGCCCTATTGGAAAGTTATCATTGGTCAACAAACCTCTTTTTTTTTTTTTAACAAATGTTTGTGTGAGCACTTAATACCAAGAAAGTATATCTAGAATCTGCACAGGTATTTATTAATGCACCTTTACATGAGTGTGTGAGGTCTATTAGGTCCACATGGCCATGTGTCCAGAGGTGTGTTTTGATAACCTCCAGCCTTACCCTCCTTCCCTGACCAGATGAATTCATGTGGCTGGTGCCAGACCAAAATTTACTCTCAATCAGGGCCTTGAGCAGATACAGGGAGCTGAGATTTTTGTTATTTTTAAACTATCCCCCATTTGACAAGCTAGCACTTTACTACTCACTAAACAAGTGAATGATATTCAACAGTGTGAGTTCCCACTCAATTACAAAGTAGACAGTTATGGGCATTAGATAGGCATGCTTAGGAATGATTTTCTGATGATCTCCTGGCTCTGATTAGTTTTAAAGGGACAAGCACAATTGACTCTATTCAGGATCTGACACTGTCCCCTCATATCTGAGCAGTTTCTTCCAAATGCTTCTGGATAATCACTCATGGCCATGATCACTCATTGAAAGAACAAACTGTGTCCTGGAAGTGTCTTCTCCTTCTCAGATAATGTCCCAGTTGGCCCTTTTACTTGTTGCTGGGATAATGTGTCCCAGTTGGCTGAATCTCACATTGGAGAAAGGTAAATAACAGATCAAATGAGTTTTTGCCAATTGCACCCCTATTTCCAATTGAAGCAACAAGGAGATTAATAAAAATAGTTTTAATATTTTTACCTGCAATTTATTAAGAATCAAATCTGACAAACTTGTAAGAGTCATCTGTCCCTTTGTGAGCCTCACTGTAATTGCTAAAGAAGATCAAATCTGTAAAGGCTAAACTAATAGTAGTCATGATGGGAATTTTGAAACAGCAACTGATTATACAATCTAGTTTATTTTTAACAAAATATAGCACTTTAGGATGCTAATTAAAATTGAAACAATTATTACTAAGTTGAATCTTTAGGATTCTTAATTTCTCCCTTTCTCCACTTTTAAACAAACTTTTAGTACAATTCTTATTTCCCAAATGTTTTTTATACAAAGGAAATAATTTTTATTTAATTATTTTTAATTAAGGCTTTTCCAAAGCCTTTCTGTACTAATTTCCCCTTTTTGTTTCACACACTCTTCATTTTGATTTGTATTTTAAAAACCCATATAAAATCTAAAGTTCTTTTTTAGTGCAATATAATAATCTTTTGAAAGATTTGTTAACATCCAAATATGTTGAACTTTGCATTTTTAAAAAATTTGGCTTCAGATACTAGTTATAATTGAAGACAAAAGCATATAATTTCAGAAAATATCAATACCAAAAAATATCACCGTACAAAACAGAAAAACTACCTTTTTCACACAGTGCTGAAAATTTTTGTATCAAAATACCAGATTATTTTGAACATATTTACACACAAAACACAAATTTGTGCACACAGGTCTTAATGTGTGCTTATATTTTTAAAATGGGTACTGGCCATAAGTTTTTTGGAATTCTAGTGGCAAGAGATACTTTGGCCCATAGTACTATAGAACCATGTGGTCAGTGTTAGAAAAACAAAAGCTCAAAAAATATAATTTGCCAAGAAAAAAAACATAATCTCTTATTCTTATAGAACTAAGACTTAGATAATACATTTAGATGCATTTTTTTATTGTCAAGGTGATGCATAGAGGGGTTACAGTTATATAAGTAAGGCAATAAGTACATTTATTGTCAAACTTGTTACCCCTTTCCTCATTTTTCTCCTACTTTCCCTCCTAGAGGACTTTTTTAGCAAAGCGTACTTGAAAGGTCTCAGTCTCCAAAGCCCATGAAAAGACAACTTTTGCTAACAAGGCACATTTTCACATGAATTGATCCTTGCATGTTCTTTTTTTTTTTTTTTTTTGGGTCCGGTCGTGGGGCCTGAACTCTGGGCCTGGGCACTGTCCGTCAGCTCTTCAGCTCAAGGGTAGCACTCTACCACTTGAGCCACAGTGCCACTTCTGGCTTTTTTCTTTTTGCTTATATGGTGCTGAGGAATCGAACCCAGGGCCTCAGGCATTCAAGGCAAGCGCTCTACCACTGAACCACCTTCCCAGCCCCCGATCCTTGAATCTTCTTAGATGAGTGGAGGAGAAGTAAGCTTGTTGGAACTGTGGGGGTCATGATGCTGAACCCTTAACCCACCACGTGGCTGTATTCTATTTGCATCCATTTTAAGACTACAGAAGTTTACATACCAATTTATACTGAGGGCAAATTATATCTGATTGTAGGTGGAAGGAAAATCATCTTCCTTCCAAGGGACTTGGAGAACTGGCTCATCCTTGGTTTATATATGGATATTGGTCCATATGCCTCTGATTCCTAGTTACCACATTCCAAACTGCCAACGTTAACTTGGAATCAAAGGAGCCTTGGCTTGGCCTACCATCTCCAAAGGCAGGTCAATCTACTATACAAAACCTTTTTAGTTTAGTTTTGACCCCATAGTGATCTGAAAATCTCAATTTAAAATTACCCAATATATACTGGAGGTGGGTATGAGTGGATTTGACTCCCCTGCATAGAGATGTCTAAAGAATAAAGAATAATGGCACAGCAAAAAGGATTCATATTATAAACTGGTACCAATTCTTAAGAAAACAGAATGAAACAAGACCAAAACAGAAACAGAGGACAAACGAAAATCCTCTGCTTATGTCTCAGCCTGCTTATGAGGGCCTGTCAGGGAGGCCTAATTACATCTGATCTTCTACCACAAAACAGTCCATGAAGATCAATCTCCAGGAAACAGAAACAAAGACAAACAGAAAACAGGAATACAGAAAAACATACTTACCTCCAGATGTCTACTGGGTGACTCCTGAAAGATTAAACTGAAACCTGAGAAAAATCTCAGGCAGCACCTGCCCTGTGAAGTTTCCCAAATTCTTGCCACTAAGTTGGTGAGGCAGTCCTACAGTGGCTTCAAGTAACCCAAGTGCTACCCTTGGCACTGGGATCTTGATCGGACCTCTAAATATTATATGGGAATTCAATCAAGATAGAGGGAAGCCACATTGTTTTTTGTATTTTGTTGGTCGAGGGCTTACTCTGGGCCTGGGTGTTGTCCTTCAGCTCTTCAGCTCAAGGCTAGCACTCTACCGCATGAGCCACAGTGCCACTTCTGGTTTTCTAGACGTTTATTGGAGATAAGAATTTCATGTGCTTGAGGCTGAGAAGGTTGCTCAGTGGTAGAGCGCTTGCCTTGCATGCCTGAGGCCGTGGGTTCGATTCCTCAGCACCACATAAGCAGAAAAAAAAGCCAGAAGTGGTGCTATGGCTTAAGTGGTAGAGTGCTAGCCTTGAGCTGAAGAGCTGAGGGACAGAGCCCAGGCCCAGAGTTCAGGCCCCACGACCGGACCAAAAAAAAAAAAATTTCATGTGCTTTCCTGCCTGGGCTTGCTTTCAACCCAATCCTCAAATCTCAGCCTCTTGTGTAACTAGTATTATGGTGTAAGCCACCTGTGCCCAGCCTGGAAGCTACATTTTTTAAGGTTGAATTAAGAGTATCATTAGAATATTAGTGACTGCAAGCAGAGCCATATACCCCCAAAACTCGCAGCCTCAATTACACTTAATACTGTTAGGAAACTGTACCATGAGGGTAGTATAGAAAGAGCACAAAAACAACCTCAACAAACCAGATCAGAAGACACAAGGCATGGCACTTATAAATTGAATTTTTATGTTGAGATTTACCCATTTGAAGTCGTTTTTCTTCTGGCCTAAGGATTGAACTCAGGGCTCGAGTGCTGAGATATTTTTCTCTCTCAAGACTAACACTCTACCACTTGAGCCATAGTTCTACTTTCAGCTTTTGGTGGTTAATTAGAAATAAGAGTGTTATGGACTTTCCTGACTGGGCTGGATTTCAACCATGATTCTCAGATTTTATCTTCTTCACTAGGTAGGATTACAGGATGTAAGCCACTGGTACCTGGCATAGAAGGATTTTTTCCTGTATTGACTTTCAGGTGCTTGAATTCTTCCTGATGAACTATTCACTGTGTCTCACTAGGTATTAGATTGTCAGCTCTGTTTCGTTTTTTCTGTGTCAAGATTCTTTTTTAAAATAAGTTTTTATTGTGAAAATACTGTACAGCGGGGTTACAGTTACATGAGCAAGGTAATGTGTATATTTCTTATCATGCATTGTTGCCTCCTTCTATGTTTTTCCCCTACTATCCCTTCCTTCCCACCTCTACAACTATACTCCCCCCAACGCCTAAACTGTAAAGTTCATTTTCAACATAGTGTTTTGTACATTCATTGTTACAATGGGTCAACCTGTATCCCTATTTAAACATTTTGTTTTAACCCTTCCCCTCCCCAAATTAGGCTGACATAAAATACAGTGAAAACAGGGGTTATAGGGGAGGGACATACAAAGCAACAAAAAATATAACATGGTATATTATAAATATGTTAGAAACAATAGCAAGAAAGAAAAAACCACTTGTGTCCTTATCTTGGGGTTAATTTTGCTTAACATCATCTTATCTGGTCATATGTACATAGCTTTTGACCTTTTCTGCTTGTCCCAGACATATACTAGTTATTGCAAATAAATGTTTCTTTGGGCTTGGCTTACTTCACTTAATATAATTTTTTCCAAGTCTTTCCATATCCTAACAAATGGGGCTATGACATTCTTTCTGAGGGAGGCATATATATATATATATATATATCACATTTTCTCGATCCATTCATCTACTGAGGGGCATCTGAGTTGGTTCCATATCTTAGCTATGGTACATAATGCTGCAATAAACATAGTTGTGCTGGTAGTTTTAGTATGGTCTAGTTTGTGATCATTTGGGTAAATGTCCAAAAGTGGCATTGCTGGGTCATAGGGGAGCTCTATGTGAAGTCTTTTGAGGAACCTCCATACTGCTTTCCAAAGTGGTTGAACAGGTTTACACTCCCACCAACAATGCAGTGGGGTTCCCTTCTATCCACATCCCCTCCAGCATCTGTTGTTATTAGAGTTCTTGATTATAACCATTCTAACTCGGGTGAGGTGTTATCTCAATGTTGTTTTGATTTGCATTTCTTTTATGGCTAGAAAGGTTGAGCATTTCTTCATGTCCATTGGCCATTCTTATTATCTCTTCTGAGAAATTTCTCTTTAAGTCTTTAGCCCACTTATTTATGGGGCAGTTGTTTGAGGATTTGTTGTTGGGGGATTTAAAATTTTGAGTTCCAAGTATATTTTAGATATGAGACCCTTGTCTATTGTATGGCTAGTGAAGATCTTCTCCTAATGAGTGGGCTTTCTGTTGATCTTGCTAGATATGTCCTTTGCCATGCAGAAGCTCTGCAGCTTCATGCAGTCACATTTGGCCAACCTTTCTTTGATTTGTTATATTTCTGGGTCTCTATTAAGAAAATTTCAGCCTGTGCAAAGGAGACCTAGGGTTTCTCCTATTCTGTACTGTAATGTTTTCAGACTCTGAGGTTTTTGATCCATTTGGAGTTGATTTTGGTGTAGGATGCTATATGAGGATCTAGCTTTAGTTTTCTACAATTTTGCCCAGCTCATGATAAATTGAAATCTGAAATACAGTAGGATGCCATTGATAACTTTATTTATACATTAGTCCCATGAAGTGTTCTTGAGGTTGAGTTTTTTATGAAAATGTCAGGGTTAGAACTAAATTCTTCATGGTAGAGGGAATGAGCAAAGCAATATGCCATAAAGTATGTAGTGAGATAGGAAATGGATTATTCTTGGTGTAGCTATAGAGATCACTTGTGAGGAGGAATGGTAATATGAGAGTTTAAATGTAAGTAGAAATGATGTGAGTTCTAGGGTAAAGGAAGGGTGAAATGGTATTGTCCAGAAAGGTCAGCAGAGAAAAGAAAGCAAATAAAAGAATGAGAAAAAGAGAAAAGGGAAATTGGACAATATAGAAAAAATTAAAATCAAGCAATCACTACAGTAAAAACAAAAATTGAAAAGAAGTAACTCTCAAACTTCAAAGAAGATAAAACCAACTCTTAACAACCCGGGCATAAGGTTGGTAGACACAAACCTAAATACCTACACATTTACAAAAACGGTAGAAAAATAGTCTCAAAATAAGTCAGTATTAGCTGGGTGCTGGTGGTTTATGCCTGCAATCCTAGCTACTAAGAAGTCTGAGATCTGAGGTTCATGATTCAAAGCCATTCAGGACAGAAAAAGTCCTTGTGAGACCCTTATCTCCAATGAACTACTCAACAAAACAAAACAAAACAAAACTGAAAGTAGCACAATGGCTCAAAGTGGTAGAGTGCTAGCCTTGAGCAAAGAGCTCAGAGATAGCCCCCAGGCTCTGAGTTGAAATCCCACAACCAGCCAAAATATTAAGTCAGTATTCTATCTTTTTTTTTTTTTTTTTGGGTCCGGTTGTGGGGCCTGAACTCTGGGCCTGGGCGCTGTCCCTCAGCTCTTCAGCTCAAGGCTAGCGCTCTACCACTTGAGCCACAGCACCACTTCCGGCTTTTTTCTTTTTGCGTATATGGTGCTGAGGAATCGAACCCAGGGCCTCAGGCTTGCAAGGCAAGCGCTCTACCACTGAGCCACCTTCCCAGCCCCTCAGTATTCTATCTTTATTGATATTTTGAGGCTATAGATTATTTCTCACTAAGTTCTTGCTTCAAGACGATCTGAGCTTGCAGTTTGATGACCTACTCCATGGACTAGCTTGGATGAGTTTGCAATCCCTTTGCAACTCTGAGGACCATTAGGTCAGCATTCTGGAGTCTTGGGCACAGAGTTAATTATAGGAAAATTCTGCAGCCCTATTCCTCGCTCTTACATAACTCAGGAGCAAGGACCTAACCATAGAGGATGGTGGAAGTGATTGTTCTGGGACTTGCAGTATGGCTAGGCACTCTGGAATTGTGTTGAACTTGGGAGCAAGTCAATCATCCATTGTGGATGTTTATGTAACCTCTTTCCTGGAGTCAGCTGGTGAAGCAGCTTTTCTGTGGTTTGGAATGGCTTATGTGGCAGTCATAAAGTTCCTTTCTTGCTGGGCTCTCATGGTTCACACCTTTATTCCCAGCTGCTTGGGAGTCAGAGATCTGAGAATTGCAGTTTGAATCCAGCCTTGTCAGGAATTTGTGAGATTCATCTCCAATTAACCAGCAAAAACAAGAAGTGGAATTGTGACTCAAATGGTAGAGTGCTAGACTTTTGCAAAAAAGCTCAGGGACAGTGGCCACGCCCTGAGTTTAAGGCCCTGGACTGGCATAAAAATACTGACCCCCCCCCAAAAAAAAAACCTGACCAAAAAAAGTTTTTTTTACTGCTTCCCTAGCATTCTCAGAGAATGGCAGCTACCATCTGATCACAAAATAAGTGTTAAAAACTCAGTCATACCATGTTTCTTTTCTAGTTATAATGAAAATAAACTAGAATCTACACATATTAGAAACTTTAGAAATTACAAAGACATACAATTATTAAACAAAAACCATTTCAATGAGCAGCAATTTGGGAGGGCACATGGGAAAAGTTCTTTAAGCTCATGAAACAAATATAAATGTGCACATAACATACATAAACTTATGTTATATGAGAAAGTTTCATGTTATGGGAATAATTGCATGTATAAAATGTAAATATTTAAAAGAAATTACTGAAAAATACAAGCAAACATAGAAAACAAACACTGGCACAAACTCAAAATTAGAAGAAAAGAAAAACATGGTAAAGAGAAAGGAATGAAACAGAAGAAAAGTCTGACAAAAAATTGACAAAATAAAAACAATTTAAAAAAGATAATATTGACTAGCTAAATACTGGACCAATCAAAATAGAAAGAATGAAGACACAAAATCAGAGATGCAAGGTATACACACACACACACACACACACACACACACACACACACACACACATCATATGATTTTAGCTTTTTGTCTTAGGGCTTGAACTCAGGATGTGTGGGCTGTCCTGGAGCTCTTTTTGCTCAAAGCCACAGCACCACTTCTGGTTTTTAAGTGGTTAATTGGAGATAAGTGTCTCAGGAGGAGTTTTCTGCCCAAGTGGGCTTTTAACCATGATACATATATCTCAGCCTCCTCAGTACCTAGGATTACAGGTGTGAGCCATCAGCACTTAGCTGATGTACCACATAAAATCATAGTTATTATAATCTATTATAATTAACTTTATGTTGAGGTATTTGATATTCCAGAAGAAAATGATTTTTTAGAAATATTTGATCTAACAAAATTAAATCATGAACCCATAGAAACCTACATACAGTAGAAACAATAATACTGAATTACTAATGAAAATATTTCTCAAGAAAGAAATCCTAAAATTAGGTGTTTTCTACTGATGAATGTTACCAATCTTTAAAGAAATGTAGCACCTAATTTTTAAAAACAGTTCTAGAAAATAGAAAACAAGAGACTAATTCCAAATTTATTCTACGATATCTGCCTTATAGTGATTTCAAAATACTACAGAACAATAGACTTGATGAATCTTGATAAAAAAATTCTCAACTGTACATATTTGTATAACTAACTATACACTTTAAATCAGGATCAAGTGGGATTTATGCACAGGATGTCAAGTGGTTTCAACACACATAAATCAATAAATGGGATACATTGCATCAATAGAATCTATACTATCATATCAAATATGCAGTAATATACCACTTTGTAATGAAATCCAACAAAAAGTTGGATATAAAAGGAACATATTTCAGCACAATAAACTATGTATGACTTACCCTCAGCTAAAATTACGTTGACAAGTAACATTGAACCTATTCTTTTTGTTGTTAGTGAAATTAACTTTTATTACATAAGATAATAAATACAAATGTGCAAAGAGTTTTAGACTTCCAGATGGTTTGATAAACATACAGTATGTGTGGAACTGAAATGTACATGCAGACAGTTTGAAAATGTTCAGAGTGCTTTTCAGGTTTGGTACATTGCTTCTTCTTCAGTGTTTATAACTTGGGTGTTTTAAGAACTGACTTCAAAGCACTAAGGCTTATGCAAATGCTTAAGAGGAAAAGAAGTTCCAGCAAGCAGAATATGCATAGCATGACAGATAGGACCAGCTACTCATGAAACCTGTTGTCAGTATGGTTTACTCTGCAAAGTTAGTATGCAAAGTCCTTAGAGGGTATGAGCTTATGAAAGGGTGCCAAATCAGTTTCAATGATGTAAAAGTAGTCGAACAAGATTAAAGGGAGTCACTGATATATTGGAGGCAAACAAATTTACTATAAAACAACTTCAAGTGCAGATTTCAAAACAATGCTTAAAAGAGAATACTGAATGATTCATAATTTTTATGTTTATTTTATTGTAAAGATACTGTACAGAGGGGTTACACTTACATGAGTAAGGTAATGAGTACATTTCCTATCAAGCATTGTTACTCCCTCCTTTGTTTTCCCCTACCATCTCTTCCCTCCTCACCTCCCCAACTCCTCCCCCCCACCAAGTTGCAAAGTTCATTTTCAACATAGTGTCTTGTACATCTCATTGTTACAATGGGTCAACTTGTATCTTTGTTTCAGCATTTTGTTATTTCCCTTTTCCTCCCCAAATTAGAAAAATGTATATACAAGATACAGGGCACCAGAATCAAATACAGTGAAAACAGGGGATATATGCCCCACAATTTGTGAAGTTCGTTTCAACATAGTGTCTTGTGTATCTCATTGTTACATTGAGTCAACCTGTATACTTGTTTCAGCATTTTGTTATTTCCCTTTCCTTCCCTAAGTTAGAAAAATGTATATACAAGATGCAGGGCACCAGAATCAAATACAGTGACAATAGGGGTTGTACCATGAGGGAAGAACATACAAAAAACAAACAAACAAACAAAAAAATCACATAGTACTTTTAAACAATAGCAACAAAGAAAAAAAACCTCTGTGTCCCTATCTTGGGGTTCATTTAGCTTAGCATCATCTTATATGGTCATATGTACATAGCTTTTGAGCTTTTCTGCTTGTCTGGTAAGATTATCCTAGATGCATACTAGTTATTGCAAATAAGGGAAATCATGGCATCTGTTTATTTGGATCTGGCTTACTTCACTTAATATATTTTTTTTCAAGTCTTTCCATTTCCTATCCAATGGGGCAGTGTCATTCTTTCTGGTGGAGGCATACAATTCCATTACATATATATGATATATATATATATGATATATGATATATGATATATATGATATATGATATATGATATATGATATATATCATATATATGATATATGATATATATGATATATACCACATTTTCTTGATCCATTTATCTGAGGGGCATCTGGACCATATCTTGGCTATGGTGAATAATGCTGCAATAAACAGTTGTGCTGGTAGCTTTAGTATGTCCGTGTTTATGATTGCTTGAGTAAATGCCCAAAAGTGGGATTGCTGGGTCCTAGTGGAGTCTATGTGGAGTCTTTTGAGGAACCTCCATACTGCTTTCCAAAGTGGTTGAACAAGTTACATTCCCACCAACATTGCAGTAGGGTTCCCTTTTAAACACATCCCCTCCAGCATCTGTTGTTATTAGATTTCTTGATTATATCCATTCTAACTGGGGTGAGGTGGAATCTTAGTGTTGTGTTGATTTGCATTTATTTTATGGCCTAAGGAGTTGACCATTTCTTCATGTGTCTATTGGTCATCCTTCTTTCCTCTTCAGAGAAATCTCTCTTTAAGCCTTTAGCCAACTTATTAATCAGGAGGGAGTTTCTTTTGAGGACTTGTTGTGGGGGATTTACTTTTTTGAGTTCTAAGTATATTTTAGATATGAGGCACTTATCTGTTGTATAGGTAGTGAAGATCTTCTCCAAATCCGTGGCTTTTCTATTGATCTTGCTAGCTATGTCTTTTGCCATTCAGAAGCTCTGAAGTTTCATGCAATTCTATTTGTCCAACTTTTTTTGATTGGTTGTGTTTCTGGGTCTGTATTATGAAAATTTCGGCCTGTGCCAAGGAGCCCTACTGTTTCTCCTATTCCTTCCTGTAATGTTTTCAGGGTGTCTGCTTTGACTTCAAGATCTTTGATCCATTTGGAGTTGATTCCAGTGCTGTGTGATATACCAGGATCTAGCTTTATTTTTCTACATGTGTTTAACCAATTTTGCCAGCACTATTTACTGAAGAGGCTGTCTTTCTTCCATTCTATATTTTTTAGCTCCCTTATCGAAGATTAGGTGGCTTTAGGTCTTTGGGTTCATTTCTGGGTTTTTGGTTCTATTCCATAGGTCTTCATGTATGGCTTTGTAGTAGAGTTTGAAATTTTGTGTTGATATTCTTCCAGCACTGTTATTTCTACTAAGGATAGTTTTTGCTATTCAGGGTCTTTTATTCCATATGAATTTTTGATTGCTTCTATTTCTTTGAAGAATGAGGTTGGGATATTGATGGATATTGCATTGAATTTGTAGATAACCTTTGGCAGTATTGTCATTTTCACGATGTTAATCCTTCCAATCCAGGAGCATGGGAGATATTTCCACTTCCTTAGTTCTGCTTTAATTTCCTTTTAAATGTTTTTAATTTTTTTTTTATCATAGAGGTCTTTCACTTCTTAACACCTAGGTATTTTATTTTTTGTGGGGCTTTTACAAAAGGAGTTCTTTCCTGGTTTCAGCCACACTCTTCTTATTGGCAAACAGAAAAGCCATTGAGTTTTAGGGTTAATTTTATACCCTAGTACTTTGCCAAATTTTCAGATCAGCTCAAGTAACTTGGGAGTGGAGTCCATGGGATTCTTTAAATATAAGATCATTTCATCTGCAAAGAGGGAGAGTCTTACTTTACCTTTTCCAATTTGGATCCCCTTTATATTTGCATCTTGTCTTATTGCCCTAGCTAGGCAGTCTAATACTAAATTAAAGAGGAAAGAACAGACACCCCTGTCTTATTCTTGAATTTAGAGGAAACGGCTTTTGCTTTTGCCATCAAGTACAGTGCTGGCAGTATGTTTGTCATATAAAGCCTTTATTATATTGAAGTATGTTCCCTGGATTCCTAGTTTCTCCAGAGTTTTCATCATAAAGGGGTGTTGGATCTTGTCAAATGCTTTTCCTGCATCTATTGAGATAATAATGTGGGTCTTATTCTGGCTCTTGTTGATGTGATGAATTATATTAATTGATCTGATATATTGATCCAGCTTTGCATCCCTGAAATGAATCCTGTTTGATCGTGTTGTATGATTTTTTTGATGAGTTATTGAATACACTGGCCAAATTTTTGTTGTGAAGTTTTGCATTGATGTTCATCAAAGAAATGGGTCTATAGTTCTCTTTGTTTGATTAGTCCCTGCCTGGTTTTGGTATGAGGCTTATGATGGCTTCATAGAAAGAGTTGGTGGTGACCTTTCACTTTCAATTTCATTGAAGAGTTGGAGGAGTATTGGTTTGATTTCTGCTTTGAAGGCCTTGTTGAATTGATCACTGGACCCATCTTTAGTGGGAGGGCTCTTATTGTTGCTTCTATTTTGATGCTTAATATAAGTCTGTTAACTTGGTTTAAATCATCTTGGTTTAGTTTGGGCATGTCAGGATTTGCTAGAAATTCACTCATTTCTTTCAGATTCTCAAACTTATTAGCATAAGCTTTGAAATGTATTCCCTTAGAATGTTCTGAATCTCATATGTTTCTGTGGTGATGCTTCCAATTTAATCTCTGAGTTTATTTGGGTGTGTTCTCTTCTTTTTCTGATAAGATTTGTTAAGGGTCTGTCAATTTTGTTATTTTTTTCAAAGAACCAACTCTTTGTTTTGTTGATTCTTTCAATGCTATTTTTGGACTCTAATTCATTTAATTCTGATGTAATTTTAATTATTTTCATCTACTGGATCTGGATGTGGATTTTTGCTCTTTTCATGGAGCTTCAGGTGCCTTGTTAAATGGTTGGTTTCAGTTATCTCAAATTCTTTGATGTAGGAACTCAGCTAAAAACTTGCTTGTGAATACTGCCTTTGCTGTGTTCCAGAGGAACTGGTAATTTTTGTTTTGTTTTGTTAAATATCAAGAACATTTGATTTTCTTTCTAATCTCTTCCATTACCCACTGGTAGTTGGACAGTGTGTTGTTCAGCCTCCATGTGTTACAGGATTTTCTTTGGTGGCTTTTGTTGTTGAACACTTATTTTATTCCCTTGTGGTCTGAAAGAATGCAGGGCATAATTTCAATGTTTCTGACTTTAGACAAAATTGCTTTGTGACCTACAATTTGGTCTGTTTTGGAGAATGTTCTGTGTGCTGCTGAGAAAAATGAGTATTCTGATGCTGCTAGGTGAAATATTCGGTAGATATCTGTTAAGTCTAGTTGGTCTATGCAATTGTTTATATCTGAGGTTTCTCTGTTGAGTTTTTTGCAGGATTGATCTATGCAGCATGGATAGTGGTGTGTTAAAGTCCCCAACAATTAATGTCTTTGGATCTATGTGAGATTTTAGAGAAATAGTGATTCTTGAATAAATTTGGATGCTTTGTTATTTGGTGAATAGATGTTTAGAATTGTAATATCCTCCTGAAAGAGAGATGCTTTATTAGTATTTAATGAACTTCTATATCTCTTCTCACTAATTTTAATTTTACATCTATTTTATCTGATATTAGGATTGCAACTCCATCCTGTTTGTGGAGGCCATTTGCTTGGTAGATTTTATTCCAGCCTTTCACTTTCAGAATATGTTTGTTTTTGTGGGCAAGCTGTGTCTCTTGTTGCCAACTGATAGATGGATCTTGCTTTTTATCCAACTAGACAATCTATGTCGCTTAATTGGACAGTTAGGTCTATTACTATTGAGAGTTAGCACTGTCATGTTATCCATCTTCATGGGAGTTGTGTCAATTGTGTTCTTATTATGATTCTTGGATTCTCTGTTTGAGGGTCATTTCTTCTTTATTGTACTCTTGTTGGCTTTCTATATGTAGGACATCTTTAAATATCTGTTGTAAGGCTGGTTTGGTGGAGATATATTGTTTCAATTTTTCTTTGTTGTGGAAGGTTTTTTTTTTTTTTTACTTTCCATTATAAAGGAGAGTGTAAGTGGGTACAGTATTCTTGGCTGAGTGGTGTTTGTCTTTAGGACATGGCACACACCATCCCAGGCTCTTCTTGCTTTCATGGTCTCCACTGAGAAATCTGAAGTTATTCTAATTAGTTTCCTTTTATAGGTGATTGATCTTTTCTCCCTGACAGGTTTAAGGATCCTTTCCTTGGTCTCTATTGATCTTATGGGGATTACATGTGAGAGTGGGATGACCTGTTCTGGTCTGGTCCATTTGGAGTTCTAAACACTTCTTGTATCTGAATGGGCCTATCTTTTTGCATATTTGGGCTGTTCTCTGCTAGGATCCTGTTAAATAAATTTCCTAAAACTTTCACTTCTGTCTCTAGGCCTTGCTGTACACTCATTCGCCTTAAATTAGGCCTTCTAATGGTGTCTTCTAAATGTTGATTAGATGTATCATAATTCTTAGATTTGTCTTGAATACTTGTCTGTTCTTTCTCTGCAATGTGTAGGCTGTCATCAGTCCCAGAGAATCCATCTTCTGTAAGGTCTAATCTACTGTCAAGGCTTTCTACTTTGTTTTTTATTTCCTTTCATTTTAATTGGTCAGATCTGAGGGTTCAAATACTTTGTTGGAACTTTGTTTTAGATCTTGTATGGGCTTCTTTACCTCCTTAATTTGATTTTCAGTGTTCTCTCTCAAATCCCTTACTTGAGTGGTTATAAATTCATTAGACTTCCTTTCCTTCTGTTGGACATTATTTAACATTCCCTTTGTGGACTCCATGGATTCCTCCAGCTTTCTGTTTGTGGATTCAATGAATATCTCTAATCTTTTGTCATTTTCATCTTGCTCATGCAATTCTTCTATTAATCTTTGATTATCCTCCTTGCTCTCTCAAAATTCCTCTATTAACATTTGGTTAGCCTAATCAAACTCATGCATTTCCTCATCACAGTCACACAGAGCTCTTTGCAGGCTTTCAATCTTTTCATTTAGCATCTTTACCAGTAGTGTTTGTAGAACATTTTGGGAGCTCTTATCTGGATTATTCATTAACTGTTCTGTTGCCTGATTATCATGAGTGGGAGTTGAGATACCTTGACTGGCCAGTTTTCTTGTATTGCTACATCTTTCTCTGCCCATTTGGGTTTGAAAGCAAAACAAATTCCACACTACAGCACTATTTTATGGCAAGATTAACTTAGAGCCCTGTAGTTGCACAGATTGTTTGACGTAGTCAAAATGTCTGCAGCTACTATCTGGTTCAACAACAAACAACTAGGGATCAATGGACTAAGAAAATTAAAGAAGGAGTCAGTAGACCAGAAATTAATAGGTTTAGAGAGAATTGTGAGGAGAAAATAAGATCAGAGGAATATGGGGAGGGAAAGAGAGAGAGGGAATATAACTAAGAGCTAAATTTAGAGAGAGGAAAAAGAGTAGGAAGGGAGAATAGAGATAAGAAGAAAATGAAACAACAAATTTAAAAATGAAACACTTAAAAAGTATATAAATATAAGGAAATAATATGACAAAGGAGTTAAGGCTGCTAGTTTGTGAATGAGTAATCCATATCTGAATTAAGTATGCACACAATGAAGGATGAGGTCTAGTAATAGAAGAGGGGTATGCATCTGGGATGAACAGAACAGCAATTAAATAAAGAAAAAAAACCCCACAAACATGACCAAAGGGTAAAAGAGTAAAAAGAGTATTAAAAAAACTAAAATAGGAAGTGGTGCTGTGGCTCAAGCGGTAGAGCATTCTCCTTGAACTGAAGAGCTGAGGGACAATGCTCTGCCCGAGTTCAAGCCCCATGACCAACTGAAAAATAAAAAAATTTAAAAAATTAAAAAATTAAAAAACTAAAATAAAAATGATGAAAAAACCAATTTTTATAAAAATTTAAAAATTAGGTAGAAAAAAGAATTCTTTGATTTTTTTTTTTTTTGGCGGGGGAGCAGGGATCCTGTGTCTCCCCTGTGTCCCTAACCAGTTTCTTGGTGGAGTCTCTGATTTGCCTGTGGTGTTTGGTTTTTCCTGTGGCTTAGTTGGTCTCTTAACTCAGTTTGTTTGAGCAGGCAGAACGAAGCTCTGCCTTACTGGTGACCTTATGACCCTTTGGATGTCACAAATGAGGGACATGGCTGTTTCCTCTAGTTTGGAGTTGCTGTGAGGGAGCTAGGTTGTGGGTAGGGTTGAGGTCTATCAACAATCATTAGCTTTTCAATGAGGGGCTAGCTCCTGAGACACTCATGTAGCCCAGCCTGGAGTGATTCTCAGGATTCATAGTTTATGCATTTTCCAATTGTTTTTCTTTTACCCTCCTGTGGCTGGAATTGCTGTCTATGCTACAGAGGCTTGGAGTTGCCTCTGGCTCTGTTTTCCCAGTGAAGAAAGTCCCCTGCCTTGGGTAAAGCCTCCTCTGCCTGGGAAGGGCAACTTTCTCTTGGGGTGGAGCTGAGCCCTGCAGGTCAGGTTCCTGTGACCTGGTGAATGGCTCCCATTGTCTTCTTCAAAGGCCTGAGCTACATGCTAGCTGCTCTGTCTCGGTCTTTGTCAGTATAAAAAATGGAGTTCTTGTACATCTCATTGTTGGGGGGGAGGGAAGAGTTGGGGAGATGGGGATGGAAGTGATGATAGTGGGAAAACAAAGGAGGAGGTAACAATGCTCAATAAGAAATATACTCATTACCTTAATCATGTAACTGTAACCCCTCTGGACAGTATCTTTAAAATAAAAAATATATACAAAAAATGGAATTCTTCTCTGGTGGTTAGGGAGGATTTACCTTCCTACCGCTGCTCTGTAAGAAGACAATTTAGCTTGCATTTTCATCATTCTAACTAGTCTCATGACCCCCTTCCACTTCATCTTTGAGTTTGCTATGTTATCTCCCCACTTATAAACTTGGAATTATTACAATAGTACTGCTCCCTCAATCTCCACGTTATTCTTACTGTGGTTAAGAAGTTTCCCTTAAAACTCAAAGGTACACCACAGATTCTAAATTCATCTAAAAACACTCAAACAGGAGCAGTGAATCTTCTTATTTAGAATTTAACACAAACACAAAACTATGCATTACCATCTACAATAATCTGCAAAACCAAACTTTCTCCTGATGTGAAAAAAATTCCTACAGAGTCTTGAGCCTTGAAATTGAATATTTACCCACTGAGACCTACCCTGCCAGTATATGCAACATCATGCAGTCATCTCCCATCTTAATGAAGCTACAGAAACCATAAACTGAAAGCATTCAGAAGTCTGAATCTCCACAAACCAGTGCCCAGATGTGTAATATTCAGAGAAAGATCATGAAGTTTATGAATAAACCAAGCAGCATATCAACCTCAAAACTCATTAACAACATACAATAAAAGAATTAAGTGAAAATGAAGAGAAAGAAATGTCAGTGAGCCCACTAAACCATAATAATTAAGGGAACATGTATTTTTAAAAACTAGTTGGATTCCAAGAGATACTAGAAAAACAACAAGATAAATCACATAAGAAAATATAAACAGCTAAATGGACTAAAGAAGGCAATGTAGGATGTGAGAGTGGAATTGAATAAAAAGTTGGAAACCATGAAAACTAAAACTAAAACAAAAATTGTGCAAATTAAAAGCTCAACTGCCCAAATAAAAATCTCAGGTGAAAACCTATGTAATAAATCAAAGTGAAAAGCAAGGCATCAGAGAGTTTTAATGTAGTAGAGAAACTGGAATAGGCAAGACGTTGAAAAAAGATTTAGAAGATACTAATGGTTTAAAAAAGAAGAAAATATTAATAGGACATACAAGTCCTTTTGATCGCTGTCCAAAGATCAAATTTATGTTTAGGGATGGATGAGGAAAAGAAACAAAACTAAAGTCATTGAAAACCAAATCAATAAAATATTGGCAGAAAACTTTGCTAATCTTGATGGAGGAATATAGAGCTCTTAAGCAAACAGTACCAGAAAAAAATATCCCAAGATACAGTATTGTAAAATACTAAATATACAGAATAAAGAAAGAATATTGAAAGTAGCAAAAGAAAAGGAGCACAAGAACTACAATCTCAGGCCCCTTAGAATAACAGCTGATTTCTCAATTTGTATTCTGCAAATACTAAATGCAAGGAGGAAATAGAAAGGTATAATTCAACTACTGAAGGAAAATAATTGCCAACCTAGACTACTGTATTCAGGGAAGCTATTTAATGAAGATTTAATGGAGAAATAAAAACCTTCCATGACAAGCAAAACCTAAAGGAATTCAAGAACACTTAACCAGCATTAACAAATGTGAGTAAGGATATGTAGAAGGAGAAACTTCATTAAAGTTAGAACTATTATATCATCCAACTACCACAGAGGTAGGTACAATTCCAAAGGGATTGAAGTTACTAGATATTTATAATTCCATATTTATTGTAGCACTCTTAATAATAGTTAAGATATCGCATCATTCATGATGTCCATCAATAAATGAATGTGTACAGAAAATATTGAGAATGGTAAGATGCTAGAAAAGAGGCACCTAGTCTTTAGTCCTCATATTTTTTTTCACAAAGAAGCACCAAAGAAAGAAGTCTATAGCTGCATGTTGTTTGGCAAGTGGCTGCACAAGAGTAGTGGACACCAGTAGCAAAAAAGAGAAATCTTGTTAAGTCCAGACATCTGGAATACCATCATAGCAACAAATAAAATATCTCAGCTCTGAGCAATAATTTCAAGTTCCACTGGTGAAAATTGGACATCTCCTATCTGCAGGAGTAAAGATTAAAGACAGTGACTGTAAATTTAATTATTTCAGACACTAGCAATTTCTAGCTATTGGAAGTGTTCACAGTCCTTTCATTTATGTATTCTAAGTAGATAAGAAGTTTGAAATCAGCAAAGTGATGTGGCTTGTGTAAAAGAATTTACTTCATTTCCCCATAAGCCTCCAGGATGCTATAACCAGGACACTTATTCAGCAGAGAATTATTGTGTGAATTCAGACTGCTCTAGATGTCAGAAATCTCTGAATATTCCAATGTCTGAGAACACTTAGATATTCCATTGGACAAGATAGTTGCTTCAAAGACATTTGGCTCAGTTGACTGACTATGACTCAAATATTGTGGATAGAGCTACATTGTGAAATGAATACAAGTGGAAGATTTTATTCTTGGGAACCAAAAAATTGTATAGCTTGTTGCTTGAAAATTGAGGTATGGCCTACTACATGTGATTCTATATTAGTGCTAGTAGAAAATATGCTTGTTCTTTCCTTCACTCCAGCATCTCTTCTGCAGACTAATGTTTACTTGTCTATTACTAATAAGGAGGATAAATAATTCTGAGGTTGCAATGTCTTCAAACCCATAGAAACATGCTCTATCTATGATTAACAGAATTGGCATCATATTTCCATGCATTGTCTTACCTGAACCTCTGTAAGCAAATTCCAGAGAAGAAACATCTAAAACTGGCTGTGATCTTTGTTCCCTGGCTATTGCATGAGATAAAATTTCACCAAGTTTCAAGAACAAAACACTCTAATGTGATACCTAGCAGAAATTACAATGAAATAATGAAGTAACAGGTCTCTACTACTTTTCTATTCCCAGGTATGTCCAGTGAGGAGAGAAGGCCCACAGTAACAACAGAAAGAAATAACAATTTTTTTCTTCCACCTCACCTTCATGGTCTCCCACCAATTGACTGATTATGATAATGGTTAAGTATAATAATTACTTTATCACTGAGAACTGTTGTTCTACAAAATCTATATATAGAGGGTGAACAAACATTCTTTAGGAAAAACATACTTGCAAACTGGGTACCAAGCCCACTCCCTCTTTGGATGGCATACAGCCATTTGAGGCAGGACATGGCCATGCTCTAAGCTTCTGGCCACCTTAGAGGTACTGTCAGGAGGCCACTATCACAGCCTTGGATGAGCTGCTTTTATAAAAAAAATAATTTACCATTTAGTTTTATTACTCAAAAAACATATCCAAGGCCTTGTGCACAGTTCTGAGTTGACTTGTCCTGCGACATTCCATGAACCTGTACTTGCGACACTTCATATCACATGTCCTTAACTCATAGTAGCTTTTCAGTCCTCACAACAACCCTGTGAAGTCGATGGCACCACCTTTCTTCCCCTGCTGACCCATGACACATATGGGGAAGATGAAGCACACATTAAACAAAGTGCAAGACACATGACAAATTCAGGCTCTGCATGGAGTATGAACATAGAGATTCCTGAGAGGCACTGGTCTCTCCCTATTTTGTGATACCCCTTAAGCAGGAGCTCAAGAACTTAAAACTTCATATGGTCCAATGCCCTTGCAAACAAGTCTTTTCATGGGGTCTGCAGAGAGCTGAGGTCCTATTTGGGCTGAGGCAGGGATGGTCACCTTGGCAGCCCACTTCTCCTCAGAAGCCATGTGCAGGATTCCCTTAGCATGTCTCTAGCACAGAGGAAAATATCCTGAGTGGATTCCAACAGCTCATTAATGTTGAAGCCAAATCAGCTGCTTTTTACCATCATTTAGTGATCAGGGAAACAAACACTGGTACTCTTGTAGCCCAGAAACATGACCTTGGGCACTAGGAAAGATGATGGGATGGTGAAAGAAAAAGGTCAGAGCTCCCTCTGATCAGAAGTACAGAGCTTTGGCAGGGAAATCCAGCCCAAGAGAGGATACTGGAAAGATCATAAGTGGTCAGATTTTGGTGCTAACAAAGAAGCATCAAATCTAAAACCTCCAGAGGAAAAAGAAAGGAAACGGAAGTGGATTCACAATTCCACAGCCTCTGCACCTTGGCAAAAACAGCTGCTATTTTTCCACTTGAATTTTTAAATCTCTGCTTCTTTTTTGATCCTTAGATTTGTGTACCCAATGTATTAATGCTGGGAAAAAGGTCTCCAACTTTGTACCTGAAGGCTTAAAGTCTTGGAAAACTAGAGACACAGATACCTGCTATGCTGGGAGGACCCAATGGAGGTACCAAAAAAGACCTTCAGGCTCCTGGACAGTAAAGCCACAGTGAGGCCGCAGAGTACTCCATGAAGGAGATAGCACAGATCTTTAGTGAGACTGATATATAGCCCCATGCCTAAGCTGTCTAAATACCGCTCACCATCACAACTGGACTCTGTATCTGTACCAAATAACCTCCACAAACCCTGAAGCCACATGCTTAAAATCATGTTGAAAGATCACAAAATTTGTAGATTAAAAAAAGCAACACATAAACCTTAAAAACAATAACACAAGGGAGAACTTTAATGAGTGAAGTATAAAAGTGAAACAAAAGAAAACTCACTAAAAAATGATAAGAGATTCTTTACCTCTCTGTCTTCCAATCTCATCATAACTAATGCATGCTAAGTCCACTCTTCTTACTTGTGGCTTAGAGGAAGGAGGACTTTTGTTTGGAGGTCTCCGACCTCTGCCATCATGGGTAGTTTGTCAATGCTCAGCCTGCTCTGAGACTCTGCTCCACAATTCCTCTTCCTCTTTCAGGACTCAAAGTGACATACATATGCACAAAGACAGGCTGACCATCATCTCTCTGGTCTTGATGTAAGTCAAAGCCCTGAACATCATCTTGGAGATGATGCTCCCCAGTCCTAGCATTGTCTGGCACAGGGCATCAACAATGAAGCATATACTAGCAGGCTGGGACCATACTGGTTCTGAGCAATTTGTCAGCAGTCTGTTCATTATACTAGCATTTTCAGATGTGTTTCTCCATCACCTAATGCCCAGTGTGACTGGACTCCAGAATCAAAGCTCAGTGCCATCAGCTGGAGGATACCATGGATAGAGCACAGGCTCTCATATGTCTCAATGGCTCCTGTGCCTATGAACATTTTACAGGAAACCAGATAGCAAATATTTACCAGATGTACCCCACGGTACTCAAACATGGAGAGAATTACTATATTCAGTAGCTTGGCTGTTTCCATGTTCCTCAGCTCCTATTCCATTGACTACAGTAATGGTTCTGGAAAGAATTTGTTACAGATCCAGTACAAATTCTGGTCCTACCAAATGGGATTGCATGAAATTGCAGAGCTTCTGCATGGCAAAGGACATAGCTAGCAAGATCAATAGAAAGCCCACGGATTGGGAGAAGATCTTTACTAGCCATACATGGGTTTCATATCTAAAATATACCTGGAACTCAAAAAATTAAATCCCCCAACAACAAATCCTCAAAGAAACAACTGCCCAATAAATAAGTGGGCTAAAGACTTACAGAGAAACTTTTCTGAAGAGGAAAGAAGGATGGCCAATAGACACATGAAGAAATACTCAACCTCTCTAGTCATAAAAGATATGCAAATCAAAACAAGACTGAGATACCACCTCACCCCAGTTAGAATGGCTATAATCAAGAACTCTAATAACAACAGATGCTGGAGGGGATGTGGACAGAAGGGAACCCTACTTCAATGTTGGTGGGAGTGTAAACTTGTTCAACCACTTTGGAAAGTAGTATGGTGATTCCTCAAAAGGTTCCACATAGAGCTCCCCTATGACCCAGCAATCCCACTTTTGGGCATTTACCCAAATGATCACAAACAAGAACATACTAAAGCTACCAGCACAACTATGTTTATTGCAGCATTATTTACCAAAGGTAAGATATGGAACCAACCCAGGTGCCCCTCAGTAGATGAATGGATCAAGAAAATGTGGTATATATACACAACAGAATTCTATGCCTCCATCAGAAACAATGACATAGCCCCATTTGTTAGGAAATGGAAAGACTTGGAAAAAATTATATTAAGTGAAGTAAGCCAGGCCCAAAGAAACATAGGTCTCACGGTTTCCCTTATTTGCAATAACTAGTATATGTCTGAGACAAGCAGAAAAGGTCAGATAAGTTGATGTTAGGCAAAATGAACCCCAAGATAAGGACATAGTGGTTTGTTCTTGCGATTGTTTCTAACATATTTATAAGATGATTTCTTTGTTGATTTGTATGTCCCTCCCCCATGGTATAACCCCTGTTTTCATTGTATTTAATGTTGGTATAATTTGTGGAGGGGAAGGGCAAACACAAACCGTTTAAATAGGGATACAGTTGGACCCATTGCAACAATGAGATGTACAAGACATTATGTTGAAAAATGAACTTTACATATTTTGCCAGGGGTGGGGGGGGTGGGAGATGGGAAGGGATGGGGAGGGGAAACAAAGGAGGAGGCAGGAATCCTTGATAAGAAATGTACTCATTACCTTGCCCATGTTATTGTAACCCCTCTGTATGGTATTTTCATAATAAAAATTTAAAAAATTCTGGTCCCAGGAATGCCTTGGCATCTGTGCTCTTCACTTAGAACAGAAGCTTGGTCCACCAGTACCCCCATGCTTAGTTCTGGGATCCATTTATTCCTATTATGTCCGCTTCTATGGATGTTCTCCAGAATGTAAAATGGTGGATTTCACTGGTGACAACTCAGCATCACTGGCAGGAATGATGCTGGAGAAAGATGACATTGTAGTCACCCTGAGTACCAGAGACACTCTTCCCTGGCTTCAGAAACCCACACCTGCCTTAGAGGGTCACATCTTATACAAACCAATTGATCCTTACCACTGCATGGCACTTGATTTTTTTGTGATAGTAGGGCTTGGACTCGGGGCCTGGGCACTGTCTCTGAGCTCTTGTGCTCAAGGCAAGTTCTCTACCTCTTTGAGCCGTAGCACCACTTCTGGGTTTTGAATGGTTAATTGGAGATAAGTGTCTCACAGAGAACTTTTCTGCCCAGGCTGGCTTTGAACTATTATCTCAGATGTTACACTCCTGAATAGCTAGGATTACAGGTGTGAACCACCAGCCCCTGGCTACATGATACTTCTGTGTTTGAAAAATGGCTCCCTTGTGACAAAGAAGATTCGAGATGACTCAGTTTCTTGCTCCTATAGTGAGTTATCTAAAGCCCTACAGTCAGTCCACAGAGGGGAAATGGTAAAAACTGAGGTTTGCATTTTGATGTAATGGAAATCACTGCTGAAGTTATTGAGTGTCATGTTTCATGCAGAAAACCATGAAGTGTCAGCATTCCCTGAGGATGTGGAAATTCAAGCCTTGATTGAAAAACAATTCATGGCCAAGAGTATTCATGCATAAAGCCTGGGCTTCTAAGCCATGTCTAGAACAAAAAAAAATTAGCCACTGGAGGGTCATCAAACAATATAGACATTTTACAGGTGCTTGCAAATGTGGTTGGTGCTTCTGCTTGTATCATACACACTGCCAACTTGGCCCGCATGTTCTATACATAGCAAGATTTTCATAGCCTTGCAGTGTGGCAAATTTGCCTTTTTCAGAAGTTGTGAATTTAGCTCCAAATCTCAGACTGGTTGCTACTTCAGGCCTGGGGCCCACATAGGTCTATCAGGCCCTCTTTCCTCAGTATGCCAAGCTAGAACAGAGAATCTTGTGCCAGACATGGGAGTCTCTGAGATAAATTCTGCATGGTGCAGGCACTCCTGTATCCATTGCCTACCTCGACTCACTTGATACCATTTGGACATGAGTGCCTGGACAACAAGGACCCACTATCCTGTTCTGAGCATCTCTGTTCATCATGCCAATTCCTCCAAGTGCTTCTGTTCTGTCCTGGGCCATCCTAAAGACATGCATGTCCTTGTTCCTGAAGATACTTGGGCTAATTGTGCTACAGATCAGGAAGACTTTTCCTCATTTCCTGTGTCACCCTACAAAGCAATATAACAACAAGTCTAGGATATGACTACTTAAGATTAAGACTTTGCCCCTTTCAAAGGCCAAATCCAGCCCGGTGCCAGCACCTCATACCTGAAATTTTAGCTAATCAGGAAGGTGAGATCTGAGGATTGCTGTTCCAAGCCAACCCTGTCAGGGAAAGCCTATGAGATTCTTTTTTTTTTTTAATTTAATTTAATTTTATTTGAGAACATACTGTACAGAGGGGTTACAATTACATTGGCAGGATAATGCATACATTTCTTACCAAGCATTGCAGCCTCCTCCTTTGTTTACCCTTCACCTCCCTTCCCAGCCTCCCCCTCCCCCCCACCCATTCATACCCCCCTCCCCCCCCCACACCGACATTGTAAAGCTTGCTTTGACATGACATTTTGTAATTCTCCTTGTTGCAACAGGTCCACCTGAATCCTTAAACGACTTGTTTGTCCCCATCTCCTCCACATGTTATACTGACATCAAATAAAGTGAAAGCGGGGGTTACACTGTGGGGGAGGGACATACAAAGAAACAAAGAAATAATCTTATAAATGCATTAGAAACACATGCATGAAAGAAACGAAAACATTAAAATACATATTTAAGGGTTCGTTTTCCTAACATCACATTATCTGACCTTTTCCGCTTGACTCATACCTATACTAGATATTGCAAATAAGGGAAACCATGGGACCTATGTTTCTTTGGGCCTGGCTTACTTCACTTAATATAATTTTTTCCAAGCCTTTCCATTTCCTAACAAATGGGGAAATGTCATTCTTTCTGATGGAGGCATAGAATTCCATTGTGTATATATACCACATTTTCTTGATCCATTCATCTACTGAGGGGCATCTGGGTTGGTTCCATATCTTAGCTATGGTATGCTGCAATAAACATAGTTGTGCTGGTAGCTTTAGTGTGGTCTTGTTTGTATACATTTGGGTAAATGCCCAAAAGTGCGATTGCTGGATCATAGGGGAGATCTATGTGAAGTCTTTTGAGGAACCTCCATACTGCTTTCCAAAGTGGTTGAACAAGTTTACATTCCCACCAACAATGAAGTAAGGTTCCTTTCTGTCCACATCCCCTCCAGCATCTGTTGTTGTTAGAGTTCTTGATTTTTGCTGTTCTAACTGGAGTGAGGTGATATCTCAATGTTGTTTTGATTTGCATTTCTTTTATGGCTAGGGATGTTGAACATTTCTTCATGTGTCTATTGGCCATCCTTCTTTCTTCTTCAGAGAAGCTTCTCTTTAAGTCTTTCGCCCACTTATTTATTGGGCAGTTAACCGCCTATGAGATTCTTTACCTCCAACAAACCACCAAAAAAACAGAAGTAGAGGTGTGGTTCAAGTTTAATCTCCAGAGATTAAAACAGCCTGAATAGGATGATGACCTTGGGCAGCTTGGGGTAAGGGGAAGCGGAAGGAAGAAGCAAGAAGCAACTGAAAGCAACACATCAAATACAACAGCTTAGTTAAAGATTCAGAAGAAATTTGGATACTGGTGCCTCACTTATAATCCTAGTTACTCAGGAGGCCAAGTACTGAGGATAGTGGTTCAAAGCTAGCCTGAGTAGGAAAATCCATTTGACAAGATTGAATCATTTGTCTTCTGCAAGAAACATCTCATTGTCAAAGATAAATACAAATTCCCAGTGAAGTGATGGAAGAATCTAAATATGTATTCTTTCTGATATTTTCTGTCTTATCACAATACAATTAAACTAAAATTTAACAGCAAAAGATACTACAGACAATATCAAACACAGGAGGACTAAGCAACACACTGTTGAATAATAGCTTGGTCACTCAAAAAATCATGGGAGAAATAAGAAAGTTCCTGCAATGTGAAAGCAAAAGCATATCCTAGCAGAATCTGTGGAATACAACAAAAGCAGAGGAAAGTTCATAACTTTAAGTGCCTACAGAAAGAAAACAGAAATTGTTCAAGTAAATAACCTCATGATGCAACCAAAACTTCTAGATAAATAGGAACAAATCTCCCAGAGACAGTAAAGACTGGCTCAGAAATCAATGAATACGAGACTAAAAAAACTACATATAGAATGAAAGAAACCAATAAGTTGGTTATTTGAAGTAAAGTTAACAAACCCCTAGCTCATTTGAGAAAGAAGAAAAAGATTCCAGAGACCTAAATCTAAATTAGAAGTGAAAAGCAACAAATATATAAGAAATGTAAAAGATTATGAGGGATTATTTTAAGAACCAATACTTCAGGAACAAAAGGTGAACAAATGCAACAGTGGTACTCACTAGACAGTATGTTGGAAATGAACCGTATAACTTGTGGGTGGGGATGGTAAGGAAAAACTGGGCAAAAGCGAGGGAAGAGGTGACATTGTCCAAAAAGAATGTACTTATTACCTGACTTATGAAATTGTATTCTCTCTGTATATCACATTTACAATGCAAAATTAAAATTAAAAAATCCCAAGAGCAACAAAAAAGCTATACTCAAATAAGATAGAAAATCTAGAAGAAATGGAAAATTCCTGGAGGAATATGAGCTGCCTAAGCTGGATAAAGAAAATATATATTATTTAAACAGATACATAACAAGCAATGAGATGAAAGAAATAATGAGTCTCCCAACAAGGAAAAGCGCAGATATCAATTTCTAACTGAATTTTGTAAGACATTTGTTTGTTTATGTATGGGTCCTGTGGCTTGATCTCTGGGTGTGGGTGCTGTCCCTGAACTTTTCTGTACAAGGCAATCACTTTATTACTTCAGCTATAGTTCCACTTCTGGCTCTTTGATTATTATTTTAGTATAAGAGTCTCACAAGATGGAAACAAATAATTAAATTTAAATCTCAACTAAATGAATTATATTAAAAAAAAAACTATAGAAAGAATCAACAAAACAAAGAGTTGGTTCTTTGAAAAAATGAACATTAACAAAATTGACAGACCCGTAGCAAATCTTATCAGAAAAAGAAGAGAACATACCCAAATAATCAAAATCAGAGATGAGAATGGAAACATCACCACAGAAACAACCAAGATTCAGAACATTCTAAGGGAATACTTCTCAAACCTTTATGCTACTAAGTTTGAGAATCTGGAAGAAACGGATGAATTTCTAGCAAATATTGACATGCCCAAACTAAACCAAGATGATTTAAATCAACTTAACAGACAGTTCTGTATATTCAATGGAATTTTATTTTTCCAATAGAAAAATATATTATTTGCAGGGAAATCTTTGGACCTAGAAAAAAATCATGTTAAGTAAGTCAGGCTACAAAAGACAAATGATGTGTGTTTTCTATCATATGTGGAAGCTAGATGCAAAATATAAATATGCATGACAAAATATACAAGTCCCTATGCACTTATACACAATCAAACTGACTAAAGGATGGTACACTTTTAGGAGGAACCCAAAGGTGTAACTCCTATGAACAACTACTATTTATGAAACAATTACTGTTTATCACAATGAATACAAGAAAATGGAAACATGTTTGGAGGGCAAAATGGTGGCATACAAATGGATGTAGGAAAGGTGGTCAAATACAGTCATTATAGTCAAATGTACATTATGTAAAATTGAACTACACAACTTGAGGGTAGGGACAGGAGGGGGAAATGGAAGAGAAGAAAAAAAGGGGCAATGATGATCAAGAAGCATGTACTTATAATCTGACATATGGAATTTTAACTACCTAGCAATAATAATAAATAACAGAGAAAATACCCAATCACAAAATAAGGGAATGAATATATATTTTCTTGAAAAATAAGCACATTAAATGTTTTCCAATAACATCAGAGAAATAAGTGGAACCATGGTGAGATAACATTGGACCTTTCAGAACAAACAAAAATAAAAACTAAAAAATGCTGTAAAAATGGAATCACATGCTCTTTGTTGGGAATATAAAAATTATATAATCGTTTTAGAAATAAGTTGATAATTTCTCTTAAACTTAAATTGCTAGGAGGAGGAAGTGAGATGATGGCAAAATAGGGAATAACTCCCACTCTTTCTAACCAAAAAGATATTTGGGTTTCTAACATGCACTTCTCCCCAAGAGACTGACAACAAATATATGAACAAGTAGAGAATCATGGGAACTGGAAAAAAATCGTAACTTTTACAGATAGAAAATTGTGAAAAGGATAGAAAATTGTGAAAAGCTCTCCCCCATCCCCTTATCTCTCACCATCAGTGTACAAAAGTGGCCTGACAGCTGCCTTGGACTCTAGGACCCACCAGTGTGACTGCAGCATTTTGATTTAGAAAACTCCCACAACACTAGGCCATTTTAGTGCAGAAAGAGACAGAGCTGAGCAGTGAGCCACCCAGTTCTCCAGAGAACTCCCACAGTGCTGCTACCCATCACCCTACAGTGCATGGTTGGCAGTAGTGGCCCAGTTCACATCCATCTGGGAGACACAAATCTAAACTTATCATTCCCCGCTGCAGAACTGACTCGGCTCCCATCAACTGGCCTGGGTCCTGAGCATGTACACAGTTGTTTGCTGTTCCGGGGACCCAGAGTGGGCTAGGCTACTCAGTAAGATTTATTCTAGACAAAGCAAGGGCAATCACTTGTCAGAAGCAAACAGGCCAGCTGGGGGTGTGGCCCTGACAATCTCTGAACCCAAATGCCTAATTCACACTGAAAGATTACAAGATTCATGAGCAATCAAGACAACAAATCAAATTCAATAGCCAACAACAATCTAGGGAAGGACTCCAGTGAGAATGAAGAGATGGAAGACAAAAGAACCATTAAAGAAATGATGACAGAGAATTTGAGGGAAGATGGCAGCTCTCTCACATGTAGTCCCACTATGTGTCTCTGACTAAACGAAGATCTAGGGTCACAGCCACATTTTACCTCAAGAGACTCATTCCAATCAAACTCTAAATATCTAAAGACTGTTCCTAACACAAAAGGAATATCCTAGCAGGCAAACAAAGAAAGTGAAGAGAAGCAGTGAGCAGGACCCCTGCCGAGCAGCTGCATCACCTGCACCAGTCTTTCTGCAGACATTAAGCAGAGAAGCACCCAAAAACTGAAGAAAGCCCGCAACATCAGACCCTCGGAAAGTTAGGAGGGAATCTGGCGAAGACCTTCACTCCAACGCCCCCTCCCCTCAGGCAGCTACGGAGAAGGAGCGAATCCAGCAATCACTGCCATTACAACTTTCAGAAAAAGGCAACACCGGGTAAGCCCCCAAAGTCATCTCATGCCTGTGGCGCTGGTGGGATCCCCATGGACCCCTGCCACGCCTGCACAGCACCCAGGAAACAACGGCTGCAGCCAATCTCTCGCTCCACAGGCTGATAGCCCTGCCAACTGGACACTCTGCTGGGACCTACTTGCTCTCTGCTGCCACCGGGTGCATACCCCGGGCTCTCACAGCCACTGCAGCACGATGCTGCTGGTAGCACCACTGACACAGCTGGCAGCAGCATGCAGCCACCCGCTGCCTCCCACCACCTCTGCTGCAGACCAGTAAAGCCTCTACTGTCCACTGCAGCCAGCTGAGCCAAGCTCCACCTCGTCCTCCCAGTGCTTGGACTCCACAAGCCACTGAGCCAGAAGCTGCTGCAGAAGCCACCCCCCACCTGGCTGCCAACACACAGACTCTCTGATTGAGAACCTGCCAACCTTGTCCTGGCCCCCACAGCACAGTCTCTGTGTTCCAGTGCACTACCAGATACAGACCTTGTGAGTAACCCAATTGGGTCCACTCCCTGGGGGTGGCAACACTCTGTGGGATCCCAAAGCCCTCTGACCCAAACCCCCTTCCAAAAGGGAGGGATAATATCAGAGGCGAACACAGACCTAAGCTCTGCTCCAAAAGGGTCTGTGGCTACCTGGGAAAGCCTGGGAACACAGATCCAGGCCTATGATAGAAGTCTACAAACCTGAAACCCCCAAACTCCCCACCATCAGGCCCAAGAGTGGGACTCTAGGTAGCAGTCACCCTCCTTTGTCAAAAGGCTATCTAGTTCTAATCACACTACAAGGAAAGTGCACTATTGTAAGGCATACAAGGTTTTATCAAGAATTGGCTTACAGGATGACGTGGGGATTCAAACTCCCCCAAACAACCCAAAAAACCCACTCTTTAGATTTTTTTTACTTTGTTTTTATGTCTCGTTTGTTGTTTTTGTTTCTTTGTGTTATTATTGTGTATTTTTTTTTAGGATTTGCTATTTCACTTAAACCTTCTATTTGTCACTATTATTTAGATTTTCTTCCACTTTTCAATTTCTTAATTCTTAATTTTTTGTTTCCTCTCACTCTCCCCTTTTTGTTTCTCTCCACATTATACTACTACTCCATCAGAGCTATCCTGTCTAGTTCTACACACAAAGTAAGGCTTCCTTCTATGTGTGTAAACAATAATTGCAGGACATAGATTGAGCAACTTCCCAATACTCTTTGAATGAGACTTTTACTAATCTCAGCAATTCTCTCACATACACTTATTTGTGTGCTTTTTTTTAAATTGTGAAAATGCCATACAGAGGGGTTACAATTACATGGACAAGGTAATGAGTGCATTTGTTATCAAGCATTGTTGCCTCCTCCTTTGTTTCCCCTTATGATCCCTTCCCATCTCTCCCCCCAGCCCATCCCCCCACACCCCTACAATTCCCCCACGCCGAAGTTGTAAAGTTCGTTTTTCAATATAAAGTCTTGTACATCTCATTGTTGCAATGGGTCCACCTGTATCCCTATTTAAACAATTTGTTTTTTTCCCTTCCCCTCCACAAATTATACCAGCATCAAATACAGTTATATATAACTTATTTTCTTATTTTCATCTAGATCTCTAAGCTATTCCCTACATAACCTTTCTTCGAATTTTTTTCTACCTCTTACACTCTGAAACAAGGTCTCTATTCTCTTCCCACTACATATAACTCTCTTCTAAGCTGTTCTTACCCCCCTCTAATATCATATTCTTCTGAACTTAAAGTCATATCTCTCCAATCCTAACCCTTCTCTTCTCCATCTTTTCCATTCCATTGATCCTTAATGCTTTATATCTGACCCAACATAGAGTTGGATCCATTTTGACTGAGTACAAAGGGCCCATCTTGTTAACTCTAAGGGGCAGACTACTTATCAGCCAAACCCAGAGTGTCTCACAAGTTACAACTATATGTAATCTCTAACCAAGAACCATAATATTCCTCTACAAGCAAAGAAAAAGTGAGCTAAATAGAGAAACACCTACCCATAATTCTGAAACCCTAAGATCTATATATCTCCACAACTCTGGATTGGCTCCAGCCCTAAAAGACTGTCCTCGTGTTGTACCGGTGTGGTTCTTGTCTCCAAATAGGTAGAACTAATGGCAGAAACACAAGAAAAATGGCCAATCAACTAACCCCAACACCATCTCCACATAAACAAGCTACAGAGCAGTCCCAGAATGACCTAGAAGATAATGCTTTTGATTTTTTAAAAACATGACTGGTAAATCTGCTGAATGAAAAATTGGACACCCTGCATAGGGTTATAAGAGACCGTGACAAGGCCAATCAGAAACTAATGATGACTTCATGGCCTCCATAAAGAAAAAGATAAAGGAATTCCAACTGAAGGAGAAAGAGTCCAATGAAGAGATAGAAACCCAGATAAAGGAATGAAAAAATAAGTCTGAAAATCACTACAAGAGGTAAGGCAATCTATTCAAGACTTAAAAGAAAACCTTAATAAAAAGGTGGCCATCATTAGGAAAGACCATTAATAAGGAAAAAAAGATAAACAGCAAAGCAGGGGTTGTACTGTGGGGGAGGGACATACAAAGCAACAAAGAGATAATCTTATAAATGCGTTAGAAACACATGCATGAAAGAGGGTAAACCAAAGGAGGAGGCTGCAATGCTTGGTAAGAAATGTACGCATTATCCTGCCCATGTAATTGTAACCCCTCTGTACAGTATGTTCACAAATAAAATAAAATTAAATTAAAAAAAAGAACATTTTACTTGTAAGCAGGGATGGGAGGGAGAAACTGAGAAAGCGAAGGAAAAAGTGACATTGTCCAAAAATAATTGTACTCATTATCTGGCATGAAATGGTAATCCCTCTGTACAATACCTTAATAATAATAAAATTATATTTAAAAAAGAAAAAAAGGTAAACAGCAAAGTACAAAGCCTTTAAAGCAAAATGGAGGAGGCAGAATAAAGAATCTCTGAGGCAGAAGGCAGTTTGGACTCCATAGAGAAAGAGCACACAGATATTCATAACAAAACCAAGAAGCATGACAGATCACTGCAGGAAATACAGGATATATTTAGGAAGCCTAATTTGAGAACAATAGGTATACAGGAGGGCCTGGAGAGGGAAGCCAATGGATTAGGAAATATATTCAGCAGAAACTTAGCAGAGAATATCCTAAATACACAAAAGGACAGGCCAGTCCAGATACAAGAAGCATTTCGAACCCCAAATAGACCAGATCAGAACAGGTCATCCCACTGCCACATTATAGTCCATACAGGATCAATAGCCATTAAAGAATTCTTAAAGTGAAGAGCTAAAGTAACTTCATTTTGAGATTAACCCCATCTTGAGCTAGGCTGCCCTCAGAGTATCCCCAAGAGAGAGAGAGAGAGAGAAAAAAAACAAGAACAATTCTTGGTTGCCATCAACCCTGCCCACCTTAAGAAACAGAACAATTGCCCAAGTGTTCGAGGAACAGAACATAAAGGTTTTGCAACCATCGAGCAAATGTGGACCAATAGCTCAGAAAAAGGGCAGTGCAGTTAGGGTGGACTCAAACCAATCATGTAACTGCTTGTGTGAAAATTCCCTAAACTTGTTTATTCAATACTATAAAAGCTGTGCTGATTTTGTGCTCATGACCTCTTAGCATCACCAGTTACTGAGTGCGTGGAGGACCAAGCTCGAGCTTGCAAATAAACGACTCTTTGCTGTTTGCATGGGTCATGGTCTCTGGTGGTCTTTCAGGGGTTCTGAGTCTGTACAACATTTCTGGGGGCTTGTCTGGGATCCCCTCATAAGATCCTCCAGATGCCCCACCACAGAGTGGCAAAAACCCAGTCAGCAAGTTAAGGCAATGGATAAAAAGGGACAAACACCTCTCAGTCCTAATTCTCAATATTAGTGGACTTAACTCTCCAATTAAGCTACATAGATTGTCTAGTTGGATCAAAAAGTGAGATCCTTCTATCTGCTGCCTTAAGGAGACATGCCTTGCCCACAAAAACAAACATAATCTGAAAGTGAAAGGCTGGAATAAAATCTACCAAGCAAATGTCCCCCATAAACAGGGAGGAGTTGCAATCCTAATATCAGTTAAAATAGACTTCAAATTAAAATCAATGAGAAGCAATAAAGATACTAATTAAGGGATCTCTACTTAGAGGATATTATGATTGTAAATATCTACTCACCAAATAACAGAGCATCCAAATTTATCCAAGAAACACACTTTCCCTCAAATCACACATAGATCCCAAAACATAGATCAACCAAATAAAACTGAACAGAGAAACCTTGGATCTTAACATCTTCATAGATCAAATAGACAACACACAATTTACTGAATATTTCACCCAGCAGCATCAGATTACACGTTCTTCTCAGCAGCACAGGGAACATGCTCCAAAATAGACCACATTCTAGGTCACAAAGCAAATTTGTCCAAATTCAGATCTTGTATTTTAAAACCCCACGGACTCCACTCCCATGTTACTTTAGCTGATTGGAAAATTTGGAAAAGTAGCATGGTATAAAATTAACCCTCAGAGAGAGATTGGAAGAAGATAGTAGAGGAGAGGCTTGGAGCTAAGCAAGCTCTCCCGTAGAAACCAGTATTAGTATTCCAGTGGAAAATCCAAGGCTAGAGAGTCACACTAAATGTGTTATCATAGTGCACAGAGTTTGGTCAGAGAGGAATAACTCAGGCAGCTTAGTTAAGGACATAGATTCGAGTGCAGTGGTAACAGCTGCAGTGGCTGCTGTTGCTGGCAGCCATATCATCAAAGACAGCCGGGGACAGAGGCAGTGCAAGTAGATTCTACTCACCGTCAGCAAGAACCAACAAGCAGTGAAAATCTTCATTCGGCTCACCACAGACATTCGCAGGCCATGGACAGCCTGGAAACCAAACGAAACCTGTGAGTATGCCCAAGACATCCTTTCTCCTTTTCATGGAGCAGTGGTGGGAAGGTAGCTCCCCATTACACCAGAGAAAAACTCTTTGATACTAATACAGACCCAGCTAGAACAGCTAGCGAAACTCAAGTCTCAGAAGAAGACAATAGGAGCCAAAAGAATCTGACCTGCCCAGGGCTCAGCTCCACCTCTGGGAGAGTTGCCCATCCCAAGCAGAGGCAGCTCTGCGTGGGCAGGGCAGACATTCCTTAGGGGGTAAACAGAGCTAGAGGATACCTTACCTAGTTGCTGCACAGGAATCAACTCCAGCTCTTGAGCAATTGGAAAATTGTTACACATAAACCCTGAGATTGGTTCCAGGTTGGGCTGATTGAGTCTCTCAGGAGCTAGCTTATCAGAGTAAAGCTACTGATCACTGACAGGCCAAAGCCCTACCTACAAACTAGCACCCCTGACAGCAACTCCAAGCTAGAGGAAACAGCCACTTTGCTCTTTTGTGATACTCAAAGTAGATCACCCTCCCACTTAACTAGTCTGGGAGTAGTGACATAAGATCCCAGGTAAGGCAGAACTTCCTTCAGCCTGCCCAAATTGATTTAAGAAATCAAGCTACAGGATAGCCAAAGACTACAAACAAACCAGAGATTCTAACACCAAGAGACTGGTTACAGACACAGGGAAGATACAAGATCTGCCCCCAACCCCCTGCCAAAACAAAAATTTGAAGAAATTTTTTCTACTTAATTTTTTTAAACTGTTGTCTATTTTTTTTTCATTTACATTTCAGGTTTGATTTGGGTTTTTTGTTGTTGTTATTAAAGTTGTTATTTCTTTTTCTAAAAAATATTCTCTTTATACCCTTTCCCGTTGGTCCTTTTTTTGCCTTGCTTAATTGCTATTCTGTTCATCCCAAGATATATACCTGTCTTCGATTATTAGACCTCATCCTTCATTGTGTGTATACCTAATTCAGACATTAATTAATCAATTCACAAATTCCCAGTCTTAACTCCATTAATTGTAGAATTATTTCTTTATACTTATATAATTTTTAAGTGTTTCATTTCAATTTTTTTTTAGTTTTATTTTCCTTTTTCTTTATCTCTCTTCTTTCTTTCTATTGCTGCCCTTTCTCTGAATTGCTCTCCCACCTTCTCTCCCTAAATTCCTCCAATCTTATTTTTTCCTCACAATTCTCCCTAAACCTATTAATTTCTGGTCTGCTGACCCCTTCCTTAATCTTTCTTAGTCCATTGATCCCTAGCTTCTTGTTGTCGAACTAGATTGTATCTATTGAACTAGATTGTATCTATACCCATTTTGACTGGATACAACAATCTGTGCAACTACAGGGCTCTGGTTGATGCTTGCCTTAAAATACTATTCTAGCTCAGAATTGGTTTGGCTATCATACCCAAAATGACAGAACAAACAGAAACACAAGAAAAATGGTAAGTCCAGGTATTTCAACTCCTACTCATGACAATCAGGCAATAGAGCAATCAAGGAATAACCCAGAAGAGAGCTCCCAAAATCCTCTACAAACACTATTGGTATACATGCTGAATGAAAAATTTGAAAGCCTTCAAAGGTCTCAATGTGTGTGTGGTAGGGAAATGCATGACAGTGATGAGGCTAACCAAAGATTAATACAGGAATATCATGAGTGTGATGAGGCTAATCAAAGTGTAATACAGGAATATCACAAGCTTGATGAGGCTAATCTAAGATTAAGAGGGGAATTCCTGAGCAGGATGAGAATAGACAACAATTAATGGAGGGATGCATGGAATCCAAAGTAATCAGCTGGGAATCCAGGGAGGCCACAAAGGGAATAAAGAATGAAGCCCAACAGAAGGAAAGGGAGTCCAATGAAACCATAGTCAATCAACTAAGGGATTTGAAAATGAACACTGAAAACCAAATTAAGGAAGTAAGGAAATCGATACAAGATCTAAAACAAAGCTCCAACAAAGAATTTGAAGCCATCAAATCTGACAAATTAGAAGGAAAAGAAATAAAAAAACAAAGTAGAAAGTCTTGAGAGTAAGTTAGACCATTTAGAAGATTGAATCAATCACCTATAAAGGGAAACCAATCAGAATAACTTCAGATTTCTCAGCAGAGACAATTAAAGAAAGAAAAGGCTGTAAAGCCAGACATCAAATAAAAAACTTCCATAGCAAAAAAACCCTGAAACAATATCTCCACCAAACCAGCCCTAGAAAAGATACTTATAGATGTCTTACACATAGAAAAACAAAAAGAGCACATTAAAGGCCAAGAAACATCCCCCAAACAGAGAATCCAAGAAGCATAGGAAGAACACAGTTGGCACAGGACCCAAGAAGGTGGATAACATGACATGAACTACCAAACACCTCTCAGTCCTAACTCTCAATATTAATGGTCTTAACTCTCTACTTAAACGACATAGCTTAGTTGGATCAAAAATCAATGTCCTGAAGGGAACCTTACTGCATTGTTCATGGGAGTGTAAACTTGTTCAACCACTTTGGAAAGTAGTATAGAGGTTCCTCAAAAGACTCCACATAGAGCTCCCATATGACCCAGCAATCCCACTTTTGGGCATTTACCCAAATGTTTACAAACAAGACCACACTAAAGCTACCAACACGACTATGTTTATTGCAGCATTATTTACTATAGGTAAGATATGGAACCAACCCAGATGCCCCTCAGTAGATGAATGGATCAAGAAAATGTGGTATATATACACAATGGAATTCTATGTCTCAATCAGAAAGAAGGACATAGTCCCATTTGTTAGGAAATGGAAAGACTTGGAAAAAAATTATAATAAGTGAAGTAAGCCAGGACCAAAGAAACATAGGTATCCCTTATTTGCAATATCTAGTATATGTCTGAGTCAAGCAGAAAAGGTCAGATAAGGTGATGTCAGGGAAATGAACCCTTAGATATGTACTGAAATGTTTTTTTTTTCTTTCTTGCGATTGTTTCTAACACATTTATAAGATTATTTTTTTGTTGCTTTGTATGTCCCTCCCCCACAGTATAACCCCTGCTTTCACTGTATTTCATGTCAGTATAATTTGTGGAGGGGAAGGGGAAAAACAAATCGTTTAAATAGGGATACAGGTGGACCCATTGCAACAATGAGATGTACAAGTTGTTATGTTGAAAACGAACTTTACAACTTTTGTGCTGGGGGGGGCAGGAAGAATTGGGTGGGGGGCAGAGGGAGGATGGGAAGGGATGGGAAGGGGAAACAAAGGAGGAGGCTACAATGCTTGATAAGAAATGTACTCATTATCTTGCCCATGTAATTGTAACTCCTCTGTACAGTATTTTCACAATAAAAAAAAAAAGAAAAAAATCAATGTCCTTCTATCTGTTGCCTTAAAGAGATACATCTTGTCCACAAAAACAAACATTCTGAAAGTGAAAGGGGGAATAAAATCTACCAAGAAAATAGCCCCCATAAGCAGGCTGGAGTTCCTAATATCAGAAAAAATAGATGTCACATTAAAATTAACTAGAAAAGATCAAAAGGTAATTACATACTAATTAAGGGATCTCTCCTTCAGAAAGCTATTACAACTCTAAATATGTATTCACCATATAACAGAGTACCCAAATTTATCCAAAAAACACTACTTTCCCTAAAATCACACATAGATCCAAAGACATTAAATGTTGGGGATTTTAACACACCACTATCCACACTGGATTGGACAACCCAGCAAAAACTCAACAGAGAAACCTCAGACCTAAACAACTCCATAGATCAACTAGACTTAACAGACATCTACCGAATATTTCACCCAGCAGCATCAGATTACATCTTCCTCTCAGCAGCACACGGAACATTCTCCAAAATATTGTAGGTCACAAAGCAAATTTGTCCAAATTCAGAAACATTGAAATTATGCCCTGCATTCTCTCAGTCGACAAGGGAATAAAATTAGAATTCAACACCAAAAGCCACCATAGAGGCTGAATAACACACTGTTGAACCACCAGTGGATCATACAAGAGATTAGAAATGAAATTCAAATATTCAAGATATTTAACAAAAATAAACACACAAATCACCAGTTCCTCTGGGGCACAGCAAAGGCAGTACTCAGAGGCAAGTTTATAGCTCTGAGTTCCTACATCAAAAATTGGAGAGATCTGAAAGTAACAATTTAACAAGGTACCTGAAGCTCATTGAAAAAGAGCAACAAGCTAAACCCCAATCCAGTAGATGGAAAGAAATAATTACAATTAAATTAGAATTAAATGAATTAGAGTCCAAAACAACCATAGAAAGAATCAACAAAACAAAGAGCTCCTTCTATAGAAATTAACAAAATTTACAGACCCTTAGCAAATCTTATTAGAAACAGAAAAGAACACACCTAAATAAAACAAACTCAAAGAAGAAAATGGTAACATCACTCAGAACATTGTAAGAGAATACTTCTCAAATCTTTATACTAACAAGTTTGAGAATCTAGAAGAAATGGACGAATTTCTAGCAAATATTGACATGCCCAAACTAAATTAAGATGAGTTAAACCAACTTACCAAACCCATATCAAGAATCAAAATAGAAACAGCAATAAGAGACCTACCACCCAAGGAAAGCCCAGGACTGGATGGATTTACAGCAAAATTCTATAAGGCCTTCAAAGCAGAACTCACACCAATACTCCTCCAACTCTTCAATGAAATTGAAAGTGAAAGGTCACCACCAAACTCTTTCTGTGAAGCCATCATAGCCCTCATCCCAAAACCAGGCAGAGACTCATCAAAGAAAGAACCATAGACCATTTCTTTGCTGAACATCGATGCAAAACTTCTCAAAATTTTGGCCAATCGACTTCAACAACTCATCAAAAAAATCATACACCATGATCAAACAGGTTTCATTTCAGGGATGCAAAGCTGGTTCAATATACACTAATCAATTAATATAATGTATCACATCAACAAGAGCAAGGATAAGAGCTACATGATTATCTCAATAGATGCAGAAAAAGCATTCGACAAGATCCAACACCCCTTTATTGATGAAAGTTCTGGAAAAACTAGGAATTCATGGAACATTCCTCAATATAAAAAATGATATGCATTATCATTATACTTAATGGCATTATACTTAATGGCAAAAAGCAAAAGCCATTTCCTCTAAATTCAGGAATGAGACAAGGACGTCCATCTCTCTACCTCTCTTCAGTTTAGTATTAGAATTCTTAAGACAAGATGCAAACATAAAGGGGATCCAAATAGGGAAAGGTGAAGTAAAATGTCCCTCTTTGCAGATGATATGATCTTGTATTTAAATAACCCCATGGACTCAACTCCCAAGTTATTTGAGCTGATTTGAAATTTTGGCAAAGTAGCAGGATACAAAATTAACCTTCAGAAATCAATGGTTTTTCTTTATGCCAATAATGAGAAGAACGTGGATGAAATCAGAAAAGCAAATCCTTTTGTAATAGCCCCCCCCAATAAAATACCTACGAGTTAATTAAGAGGTGAAGGATCTCTATGTGATAAACTTTTAAAATCTTAAAAAGGAAATTAAAGCAGAACTAAAGAAGTGGAAAAACCTCCCATGCTCCTGGATTTGGAGGATTTATTAACATCGTGATAATTGCAATACTGCCAAAGGCTATCTACAAATTCAATGCGATAACTATCAATATCCCAACCTCATTCTCCAATGAAATAGAAGAAGCAATCCAAAAATTCATATGGAACAATAAAAGATCCCGAATAGCAAAAAAAAATCCTTTGTAGAAAGAACAGTGATGATGGAATATCAATTCCAAGTTCCAAATTCTACTACAAAGCTATAATAATAAAAACAACTTGTTACTGGCACAAGAACATACCTGAGGACCAATGGAATGGAACTGAAGACCATTAATGAATCCACAGACCTATATAGCCACAGAAGAAAGGCAGCCTTTTCAGTAAATTATTCTGGCAAAATTGGTTAAACACCTGTAGAAAACTAAAGCTAGATCCGTATATATATCTCACCATGCACCAGAATCAAGTTCAAATGGATCAAAGACCTGGAAATAAAAGCAGACACCCTGAAAACATTACAGGAAGGAATAAGAGAAAATCTTGAGCTCCTTATCACAGGCTTAAATTTTCTTAATAGAGACCCAGAAACATGACAAATTAAAAAAAGGTTGGACAAATTAGATTGCATGAAACTGAAGAGCTTCTGCAAGGCAAAGGACATAGCTAACAAGCTCAATAGAAAGCCAATGGACTTGGAGAAGATCTTCACTAGCCCTACAAAGGACAATGGTCTCATATCTAAAATATACTTAGAACTCAAAAAATTAAATCCCCCAAAAACAAATTCTCAAAGAAACAACCACCCAATTAATAAGTGGGCTAAAGACTTAGAGATTTCTCTGAAGAAGAAATAAGAATGGCCAATAGACACATGAAGAAATGCACAACTTCTCATGCTATAAAAGAAATCCAACTCAAGACAACATTGAGATTCCACCTCACCCCAGTTAGAATGGCTATAGTAAGAAATCTAGTATCAACAGATACTGGAGGGGATGTGGACAGAAGGGAACCCTACTGAATTGTTGGTGGGAGTGTAAACTTGTTCAACCACTTTGGAAAGCAGTATGGAGGTTCCTCAAAAGACTCCACATAGAGTTCCCCTGTGACTCATCAGTCCCTATTTTGGGCATTTACCCAAATGATCACTAACAAGGTCATAGTAAAGCTACCAGGACAACTATGTTTATTGCAGCATTAGGCACCATGACTAAGATATGGGAACCAACCTAGGTGCCCATCAGTAGATGGATGGATCAAGAAAATGTGATAAATAAATAAATATATATATATATATCTTTATATATCTATATGTATGTATATGATTCTATGACTCCATCAGAAAGAATAAGATCACCCCATTTGTTAGGAAATGGAAAGACTTGGAAAAAATTATATTAAGTGAAGTAAGACAGGAGCAAAGAAACTCAGGTCCCATGGTTTTCCTTATTTGAAATAACTACTACATGTCTAGAACAAGCAAAAAAGGTCAAAAGCTATGTATATATGACCATATAAGATGGTGTTTAGTGAAATGAACCCCAAGACAGGGACACAAGTGGTTTTATCTTTCTTGCTGATTTTTTTTAATGCACTTATAATGTACTATGTGATTTTTTGTTTCTCTTGTATGTTCTTCCCCCATGGTATAACCCCTGTTTTCACTGTATCTGATTCCAGTCTCCTGTATCTTGTATATACAATTTTGTAATTTGGGGAAGGGAAGATATAACAAAATGCTTAAATAAGGATACAGGTTGACCCATTGTAACAATGAGATTTACAAGACACTATGTTGAAAACAAACATTAGAATTTGGGGTTGGAAGGAGGATTTGGGGAGCTAGGAATGGAATGGATGGTAGGGGAAAAAGAAAGGAAGAGGTGACAATGCTTGATAGGAAATGTACTCATTACCCTACTCATGTTACCCTTCTGTATAATATTTTTACAATAAAAATATATGGAATTAAAACAAACAATTTAAAAAAGAAATGACAGAGTTGGTTAATAAAACAAAAGTGGAAATGGAGGAACGACTTCAGGAGCACAAAGAAGAAAAGAACAATAAAATCCAGGACTCCAAGAAAATTATGGAGAGAAAAATAGATATGCTATACACTTCATTACAAGCTGAAATGGAAACTATGAGAACTGATCTCAGAATAAGAAAATATTCAATTTCCACAATGCAAACCACAGTGGAAACCATAGGTAACAGAATGAGTGAAATGGAAAAAAAAAACAAACAGAACTTCAGAAGTCAAGAATAAAACAGAGGAGCTAGAAGGAAATAACAAATGTAAGGAAAAAACACTCCGAACCTACCAAAAAGAAGTCCAGGAATTGTCAGACTTAGCTAAGAAATCAAATCTTCACATAATTAAGATTGACAAAGGGAAAAATTTAATAGTAAAGGCATCAAAAACCTATTCAGTAAAATAGTAGATGAGAACTTTCCCATTATTAAGAGAGAAAAATCTTACTTCTAACTTACTGCATACAGATCTTTCAGTAGACTGGATCCAAGAAGAAACACTTCTAGACACATCGTAGTAAAAATATTATATGAGAATAGTAAGGAATTGATTTTAAATGCTGCAATGAAAAGATAATTAGAATCACAAAACCTCAATGCATGGAGAGCCTGGAATGGTATAATCTAAGCACTGAAGGTCAACAACTGCCAACCTAAACTGATCTACCCAGTGAAACTATCATTTACATTAGATGGTGAAAATAAAACCTCCCATGACAAACAAAAATTAAAGGAATTCGTGTTCATTAAACCAGCATTACCAAGAATTCTGAAGGCAGAAATACAATCTGAAGATAATCAAAATCAAAGAAACACAACAGACAAAAATCGCTAGATAAATTTAGTAAACATAGGAAAAGGAAAGAAACACAATAGAGGAAATGAAGAAAATGTCAGAAAACATGACACAGCTCTCTACAATAACTCTAAACATTAATGGATTAAATTCTCCAATCAAAAGAAGAACAGCAGATAGGGTCAGAAAACAAGATCCATCCAATATTTGTACTGTTTTGGGTTATTTTTGAATTGATTAAAGCTTCCACTATTAAGATATATAGCTTTTAATATGTTACCTGTATGTCACATTTTTGAATGAATAAAAGATGTTAATTTCTGATGTTATATAAAAATTCAAATGCAGACATTTGCACAAAATAATATACCTTTAAATATAAAAAGTATATGAATTATATGTAATTCAGAAATAGAAATACCTTGCTTTTAAATAATTTTCAGAACACCTATTCCCTTTATTAATATATTTATTATTTGATGAATGTTATATTCAAGGCCAACAAGCAAGCAGTATAAATAAAATTTAATGCATCAAAAAAGATTTTTTACAGTCACATGTTACAGTATTTTCTTCCTTTGTAAATAGTGAATATTGCTTTGTGTGCATTCATCCACTAATGGTATTTTTATATTTTTCAAGGCTGTGAAGCTCACGTATAATAGAAAATTGCCATATTGCAATGAAGAAGAGGAAAAAGAAGAAGGAGGAGAAGGAGAAGAATAAGCAACACAGTCCCAAATACAGAGTTTTTCTTTCCTCCACTACCCTGCAACAAAAAAAGAAAAGAAAAAAAGAATTGTAAACTTGTGCCAACATGGAAAACAGTTTGGAGTTTCCTCAAAAACATACATTTCAATGAACAATTACCACAATATAAAAATAACTGTATTCCTGGGCAAAATAAAACAAAATGTTCCCATAAAATTTCCAAAACCAGCTGGGTGCCATTGGCTACTGCCTGTAATTGTATCTACTCAGGAGGTTGAGAGCTGAGGATTGCGGTTCAAAGACAGCCCAGGCAGGAAAAGTCCGTGAGACTCTTATCTCCAATAAACCACTCAGAAAACTGGAAGTGGTGTTGTGGCTCAAATGGTAGAGCTGAAGAGCTCAGGGACAGCCAGAGCCCAGGCTCGCCACCACCAACAACAAAAATTCCAAAACCCCACTCCAAGATTCAATTTCCAGCAACATAAAAACATAGCACAGACCTTAACCAGAACTAAAATTAAACTAATAGAAAGCTCATAAATATATATATTCACAAAAGCTCACATTTGAGAATAGTTCATATGTCCTTCCCTAAGGAAATTGACAGTACTCCATGCCATTGGATACTAATCACATGGAAAGCTAAGGGGAAGTTGTATTGAACTAAGTAGTAAGTTGAATGAATTATTGGCAACTGTTTCTGCATGAAACATGTAAGTCCAAATTCATTAATAAGTGAAGATACTATTTATGATATTTTGAAATGACTGGAAGTTAGGGATAGAAATAAAAACATTATTAGTAGTTATGGTTGTGGTTGGTAGATTGAAATGGCTACAAAAGGGCAAGAAAAGGAAACTTTTGGTGATGGAATTATTCTGTATGTTGGATATACACATGCATTTTGCAAATTTAGACTAAATATTCACACACTTATATATAAAATGAGAATGTCAATAAAATCAGTGCCAATGTCAGTATGTTTAAATACTATATACCTGACATCGATAAAATATAGCATAGTTTTTCAAATATCACGGTTGTTGGAAAATAAATCAAATGTGCATTGAGTCTCAGTATATTATACATGAAAATTGCAGGCAAATTTGAATTTTTCTTGACTTTAAAACTTCTTTTTAAAAATATCTATTTGGAGCTGGGTGCTGGTGGCTCATGCCTGTAATCCTAGCTACTAAGGAGGCTGTGATCTGAGGATCATGGTTTAAAGCCAGCCAAGGCAGGAAAGTCTGTGAGACTCTTATCTCCAATAAACCACCAGAAAACCAGAAGTGGTGTTGTGGCTCAAGTGTTCGAGTGCTAGCCTTAAGCTGAGGAGCTCAGGGACAGTGCCCAGGCACAGAGTTCAAGCCCTACGACCAACCAAAAAAAAAATCTAATTGTTAATATTTGTGTGTGTTAAGGAGATGCTACTATTAATACTCAAAATATATTTCTTTTATTAGGTTTGTTCAGTATGTTACATCACTAAAGGACACGGTTATTCTCTAACTAATGTGTATACAATTTTGAGGTATGACTGCATATTTGAACAGTTATAAACATATGACTTCTCCATGATTCTACAGAAGAGGAGAGGTGGAAGAATATTGTTTAGCCAGCCACATGTGTTTGTAGTCAACACCCTTCAACCTAAGTCATGATTCCTGTAGTTAGTTGTTTTCCTCATCACTGTCATAGATCCTTTTTTTTTTAAAGCATGATTGGACTGGGAAGGCGGCTCAGTGGTATAGTGCTTGCTTTGCATGCATGAGGTCCTGGGTTCGATTCCTCATCACCACATAAGCAGAAAAAGCTGGAAGTGGAGCTATGGCTCAAGTGGTAGAGCGCTAGCCTTGAGCTAAAGAGCTGAGGGACAGTGCCCAGGCCGAGTTCAGGACCCATGACTGACAATAAATGAATAAATAAATAAATAAATAAATAAATAAATAAATAAATAAATAAATAAATAAATAAATAAGCAAGCATGCATGATTGTAATACAAATCATGTCCTTCAAGGAGGCTTGCTTGTCATGTGAAATTTATTATGCTCTACAGGTATGTAAGAGTATGGGAAAGTTTGGATGAATTGTGTCATGTATGTTTGAACCCAATTGTGGATGTGTATATTCATACTTGTGTACCATGCCCACAAAGCATGTGAGTCATAAGAGAGTTGCAGCATAGTGGTTCTAGGGATCGCAGAACATATTCATAGTGGGGATTCTCCCACCATTATTTATAAAGAATCTCTTGCCAAGTGCTGATGGCTCACCCCTGTGCTCACCCTTGTAATTCTAGGTATTCGGGAGGTTGAAATCTGAGGATCATGTTTTGAAGCCAGCCTGGACAAGAAAGTGCATAAAATTCTTATCTTCAACTAACCACCAGAAAACCAGAAATGGTGCTATAGCTCTAAGTGGTAGAGAGGTAGCCTTGAGCAAAAATTGCTCAGGGCAGTGCCCAGCTCTGAGTTCAAGCCCAGAGATGAATCTTGTTGCTCAACTTTCTTTTCAGTTACTCATAGACTAAGGCAGAAGAATCATTGAGCTCCAGAGTTTGAAAACCGCTGGAGTAATACAGAGATATCCCATATCATAATGAGTAAATTGATGTAAAAATCACAAAAATAGATGCAAGGAACAAAAATAATGATCATCTCCGTGCCAAAGGAGGAGGTTGTGTATGGATAGTAAGTTCAGTGTTGTGAGAACTTGTCTAGGGTCTTATAGAGGTAGGACTATAGGAAATCTGTAATGGAAACCACATTGTAAAAGTAAAATATAACAATGTAAATTAATAAATGTAATAATAATAATTTATTGTCACTAATAATACTATCAGGAAAGAATTTCAAGAAAAATGTGATAGGATGAAGTAGGAGAAGAGACAAAGAAAGGATTATAGGTAGTCCAACAATTTCTTAAACTCTTTAATGCCTACCCCATGCTTTTCCTTCTCCCCATATGTAGAAAATATTCTGTCCCAGTATACTTCTTTATGGAAGGAAAATGAGAATGGGATAGACTATCTTCTGTTATAGGGAAGTGATTGAGCAGGAAAATGGCTGTTATTTCTTCTGTAATTTCTTGGGTGGTTCTTATAAGTTATCCTAATAAATGTATTTGTCATCACTTTCTTTCTAGTTCTTATAAAAATATCCTCCTTGAACATACACATCCATTGACAAATTATAATGCATGTGTAAACCAAGTTCTTGATTTAGTTATCTCTTATTAAAACTTGTATTTCCTTCAATCTAATTTTATATGCATGTCCAGTTAAAGTCATTTGGTCTGAGAAATAGAGGTAAACATATACATGTGTATTCACTGTCAACTTGGCTCTACTCCTAAGAACAGTCAGAAATCCCCAGCCACAAAAAGCTAATTAATGTCTAGGAGATTACAAAAATTTTAAGAGTTATATACCAGAAAAAGGACGAGTGGTGACAAATGTATTCCATTAGAAATGACAATATCATATTATTAAATATTGGTTAATCTCTTGGTCATTTACCAATAAAATGGTTAAGTATTATAAAATAACATCAAATTGGAATTATGTCTGCAAGATTTAATCTTTTGTACAAGTCCTAAGGTTTAAACTCAGAGTCTCATGCTCTTGCTGGCTAGAATTGCAATCCTGCAAGTCTCAGCTTCTTGAGTATCTAGGATTACAGACATACAACACTGGAACCTGGATTTGTAAGAGCTAACATTTTAAAATTAAACCAACTCTTAGTTTAAGAACCTAACTTTCTTGTTCTGTGGAGGCGAGGCTGGGACCTTATACAAACTTTATTTGTATAGATCAGTAGTTTTCAGACTGTGCTTTACTCTGAGTGACTCGAATTTATAAAACATCAATTTTATGAATGACCTGCACCATGTTTGAATATATAACTACAATCTATTGTGCACTATCTAATTCACTGATAAAAAACGTTACCACCAATGAAATCTATAGAATCAAATGAGGAACACATGAACACATAGGCATATCAAGTCTGTGTTGGAAAATTAAGATCATGAAATAATTGAACACAAAACAAGAAATAATGAAGCCCCTAAATGAAGATCATATAAAAGTACAAACACCTGACACTAGGGTATGGTAACATCATACAACAAATTATCATTAAACCACCTGCTGCATGCCTCATAGATTTACCTGATGTAAACTCAGCTCAGCTTGATCTCCCTGCTTTTGTGATCTACCCAAAATTACTATCCATTTGGATTCAGAAAACCTGGAATTAACTTGGCACCTGAATCATCTTTGTTCTTTGAACCAACCATTTTCCTTCAAACAGATCTACATTTTGACATCATGGCACCTTAACAGACTAATGACTAGGTTGTTCTTGATATCTTATTGGACAACACATAGTTGTCTGCCCTTGCCATAAGCAAGGGGTTGTTTTAACCTTTTCCAGGCCTTTTGTTGCTATTATATGATTAAGTAAAATGTGGGTAACGTGGTATTGCATACTAATATGTTTGTATAACTACATTTCATGATTTGTAGCTACTGTTTGTGGAGATAGAACTTTGTATAACCATAAAACCATAAACACTTTTGAATTTTAAACTCTACCAGGTGCCTGATATCATATCAATTTCTCTAACAAAGTAATGTCTTACTAAGAGTCAAATCTACAGATCAACATTGTTCTGAACTCCATACCTCCCTATTTCATTTATAACTCACATTGTGATAAAGTAGTGTCTGTATTTTGGGAGCGAGCTTCAAGGTAACCATTTGTCTTGGCATGCTCTGTATTTCCACTTTTTGGTTGTCCATTATTATTTTCTGTATCGTCTACAGGTATAGAATTAATGTTTCAAAATTTGCTAAATGCTAATCATAGCAATGACCATAAATATTTGATTCCAATCCAGGCTGAAAATCACATGTATTCTATTCTTTACATGCTTCATAAAGTTCCCAATATAAATTTTATTTAATGAAGTCAATATTAATTGAAACTAATTTCCTGATAATTTCTCCCTATTGATTCTACCTTCTCTCTCATGTCATGAGAATAAATCTGATCTCTCTTCTACATACCTTAAAATATATGTTAATTATTCTCTACTTTGTAAATAAAATGAAAGAAACTATGTGTAAATTATTAGTTTCTAAGCTAAAGAGTACTAATATCATGCCATAAAGAAATTCATAATTATACACAGTTGCTTTGTAATGAAATGTGGTTATGCCATTTTAGAAGACTGTCACCAGTGTACAGTTGATCAGTTTCTCTGCTAGCATTTAAGGCTACAACCATCATTTGTCTTTCAGATAATAGTATTGGTATCTCATTTTGGTTCTTTTTTAAATCTTCATAATAAAAAATAAATACCAATTCAAATGCTAAGTGACATATGTCTTTTGTGATCTATTTTCAATTTTATAATTGGATTTCTTATTTACTGATGGGTTTGATGCTTGTTTATATAGTGTAGACATAAGGATGTCATTTTGTTGTTTTTTTAAGGTTTTATTTTGATTTCCTGTCATTCTTTCTTCAGTCTTTATAGTTTTTTAATAAAGATGAATTATTTTATTTAGATTAAGCCAATTTCTCCATTTTTAGACTTAATGAATATTTTTACTGCATTAATTCAAGAAATGTGCACCCTAACCAGGTCCCATGAGTATTTGCCCATTGTTATTCTAAATATTCTATGCTTTACCTACCTTCCTCGATCCATCATCTATTAATTTTGCATATGATGTGAAGTTTAAGTCAATGTTATATTTTTGTATATTGATGCCAAATTCCTTCAGCACCATTTGTTAATTTGAGTTAGTACCTTTGTCAAAAAATAAATTGTCTACTGTTGCAACAATGAGAAGTACAAATTGTCATGTCGAAAATGAGCTTTACAACGTCGGTGGGGGGGGAGGATGAGGGGGGAGGCTGGGAAGGGATGTGAAGGGTAAACAAAGGAGGAGGCTGCAATGCTTGGTAAGAAATGTATGCATTATCCTACCCATGTAATTGTAACCCCTCTGTACAGTATGATCACAAATAAAATTAAATTAAATTAAAAAAATAAATTGTCTAGGGTTGGAGTAATATGACAAAGTAAAAGATGCTTTCACTTATAACTGTGAGTAGAGTCATGATAATAAAAGATAGACTTGATTCTGAAATATGAGAGGAAGAGCATCAGACAATCTTAAAAGTAAGATAGCACACCTGAAAAGCATGAAGAAACACCAATGCAATAGAGAAAGTAGGAAAAAGTTATGAAGTCCCAAACTCCGCTTATAGGATGGGGAATCAAATACAATTTCAAGTCAACCTATGGCTATTGGCTGGCAGACCTAGCCATGGGATAAATACATATTTCCCACAAACCTAAACATAGTGTGGAAATTGGTATGAGAGGGACTACTCCTAAACAATGGGCTTGCATTGGTAAAGGAAAACATTTGTTACTCCCAATCTTAGAATGCTATATATAGGTTTGAGAGTGAAATACTCATGGGAAAAGAAAACAAGATACATGGTGGATCAGGAAACCTGAGGGAAACTTCTACCTGTCTGGGAGGGTTAAGGTCATGGGAAGGTCATAGAGATGATAATAGTCTGAAATGTACCCACTAAGAAGTTTAAGAAGTAAGCTGGATGCTGGTGGCTCACGCCTGTAATCTTAGCTACTCAAGAGGCTGAGATCTGAGTATGGCATTCCAAAGCCAGCCTGGGCAGGAAAGTCCGTGAAACTCTTATCTCCAATAAACCACCAGAAAACCGGAAGTGGCACTGTAGTTCAAGTGGTAGAGTGCTCGCCTTGAGCTGAAGAGCACAGGGACAGCGCTCAGGCCCAGAGTTCAAGCCTCACAACAGACAAAAAAAAAGAAGTTTAAGAAGTAGGAAACTTGAACAGTAACAGACATGGTGGTCAGTGGTCCTATCCTCTCTGGAAAATTGTGAGACCCATCAGCTGAAGATTACCATGGAAAAAGATCTGCAAATCCATTGCTGGCAGGAATATCACTGAGAATCCATACTCCATGTGCCACAAAAATTCCTCCAACTTATTTATCCACAGAAAAACTATCTGTTAGTTGGTATCTTCAAACATTACGATCATGAGACAGAGGACCCGAGTCTCTGAGCAATCCTCCTCTAGTCCAGAACTCATTTCCGTTTTTGCTTCCTTCACTGTATGATACGTACAAAGTATACCCATAGGATTGATGCTTCTGAATGCCTTGTGGAGGCAGTGGGAAACTGTATACCTCACAGGCTAGAAAGCATCCTGTAGCCAACAGTGACTCCCAGTACACAGAAAAAATAGAAAATTTTTAGATGAAAACAGCCCTGGAATAGACAACTTATCCTTGATTTGCCCCATTCAAAAGCCACATAGTGCATCAACATGTGCACCAAGAAGTAGAATGAACTCTAAATGTTTTTCTTCTTTGAGTGGTACAGAGGATAAGCATCAAGGGCATAAGCACACTAGTGAATTTTGGCTTCTGCACAATATGCCAAGTTCTGTGATAAGGAACTGCACATCAACACTAACTCTATTAAGTTTGCTTCATCATTGAGAATACTTAAAAAGTTAGATCACAATCAACTAAATTCTCCAACTTTTGGCTAAGCCTCAGATGCACAAATCTCCAAACAGTAACATAGAAAAAGATGAAAAAGACCTTATGACACTTTATTTTATTTTATTTATTTTTTGTCGGACGGGGGCTTGAACTCTGGGCCTGGGCGCTGTCTCTCAGCTCTTCAGCTCAAGGCGAGCACTCTACCACTTGAGCTACAGCGCCACTTCCGGTTTTCTGGTGGTTTATTGGAGATAGGAGTCTCACGGTCTTTCCTGCCCGGGCTGACTTTGAACCGCTATCCTCAGATCTCAGCCTCCTGAGTAGCTAGGATTACAGGCGTGAGCCACCAGCGCCCGGCTCATTATGACACTTTAAAATACAAATTATTTAAAATAACACACTCAAATGATAGTAAAGTGGTCAAAATCTGATGTAAAATCATATTCAAAATGTGATTTGACCCTGGGTCAAAACAGCCAGCAGTGGAAGAAATTTGAACTGTGTACTCCAGGCTTCATAAACTAGGTGGGATACACAGAAGCACAGGTCCAACTGGCATGCTCCAGGCTGGGGGCTGGGACCAGGCCTGGGGATCCAGTGCCTGAGCAACACAACCAAATCCTCCCAACTGAAGTCAGAAGCTGAGCATAAGCCTCAGCAGAGGAGGGAAAAAAAGGGAACTGCACCCCCTGGGAATCACGCCTATGACAGCAAAACACCCGGGGTTTCAGGACAAGAGAAGCTCAAACCCCACCAGAACCTGACCCATATATTCTAGGCTTGGAATTGGACAACACAGGCGGCTAGCACCTGATAATAGTCAGGAGCTCAGGCTGGTAAGGTGGCTCAGCAGTAGAGTGCTTGTCTTGGGTGCATGAGGCCCTAGATCTGATTCCTCAGCACCACATAAGCAGAAAGGGCCAGAAGTGGTGCTGTTGCTCAAATGGTAGGGTGCCAGCCTTGAGCTGAAGAGCTGAGGGACAGCACCCAAGCCAAGAGTTTAAACCCACAACTGGCAAAAAAAACAAAACAAAACAAAAAAAAACCACACACACACACAAAAAAAAACGTCAGGAGCCCTTAGCGGACTCTAGCAACTGGGAGAGTACATCCAGCACATCCGATCTAGCTAAGAGCAACTGTAGGGGCAAACAGGAGCAGTATAGGCTGCTCAACCCTTCTAAAGGCAGGAATTGCCAGTGATCTACACCGAGGGCCGAGAACCCTATGAGGGTTAGACCAGCAGCTGGAGGTCGGCTTCCAACAGAATCGAGATCAGGTACAGACACTATCTACCAGCACAGAAACAGCAACCAAGCAAAGACAGACACCTATTGACCAAAACAAAATTTGATTAGTCTCCAATAATCCCTGAATCCCTATGTGAAAATCGCAGAGAAAAATTCGTTTATCAGCACCCAGGATAGCAAGCTATCCCCAAAAGCCAGCAGCCACCCAGGGGAGAGCCCTAGTGGGAGCAAAGCAGGAATGGAAGACAAAAGCTACATCGAGGAGATGCTGTAGGCAATGACTCAAGAAATAAAGCTAGAAATAGACCAGAAATTGAAATAACACAGGGTCGAAATATCAAAAGAGATGCAGGATATCAAACAGGAGATAAATGCAAAAATAGAGGCAACACAAACCTCACTAAGAGGTGAGATTAGTACAAAAATAGAGGCAGTACACATCTCACTAAGAGGTGAGATTAGTGCAAAAATAAAGTCAGTACACACCTCAATAAGAGGTGAGATTAGTACTTTGAGAACCAACATTGAATCCATAAAAGAGTCCATATCCTCCATGCAAACCACAATGGAAGCCATAGTTAACAGAGTGAACGAAATGGAATGTAGAGTGTCAGATACAGAAAACAGAATACACCAATTGGACCAAAAAATGACACATATGGAAAAATCACTTAAATTATGCCACAGGGAAATTCAAGAGCAAGCAGATAGTGCCAAGAAACTTAACCTTCGTATCATTGGAGTGGACAAAGGAGAGGAATATCAAAGCAAGGGAATACAACACCTATTCAACAAGATAATCGGAGAAAATTTTCCCCATCTCAAAAAAGAAGATTTTACCTACATAACAGAAGCATATAGAACACCTAACAAGCAAGATCCCAGGAGAAACACTTCTAGACAAATTATAGTAAAAATGATAGATCTGAATAATATGGAAACAACCTTGCATGCAGCAAAAATGAAGAAGGAGCTATACCACAACAGGAAAAAAATTAGAATCACTGCAGATCTCTCCACACAATCACTGAATGCAAGAAAGGCCTGGGAAAGTATCATAAAAGCCCTGAGAGCCAATAACTGCCAACCCAGACTGATATACCTGGCAAAGCTAGCATTCACATTCTATGGAGAGCTGAAAATTTTTAATAGCAAAGAAAAACTAAATGAATACATAAACATAAGCCAGCATTATAAAGAATACTGAGGGAAATACAACCTGAAGAAAGCAACCAGGAACAGGAACCTGCACCCACATAGTCATTAATAGAAGTCTAACTGAGCAAGCACAGGAGGAAAGGAAAGAACAACTTAGGAAAACAGGGAATGACAGGGACCACAATGCATCTCTCTATATTATCTCTTAATATTAATGGTCTTAATTCACCAATCAAAAGATAAAGAACTGCAGATTGGGTCAGAATACATGTTCCATCCATCTGTTGCCTCCAGGAGACCCGCCTCTCAGCCAAACATACAAACAAACTCAGAGTGAAGGGTTGGAAAAGGACCTACCAATCAAATGCCCCCAGTAAGAAAGCAGGTGTAGCAATCCTGATATCTGACAAAATAAACTTTTCATTAAAATCAATACAAACAGACAAGGAAGGACACTACATATAAATACAGGGAACAATCCAAGAGGAGGATATTACATATTACCCAAACATTGGTGCACCCAAATATGTTAAGCAAATACTCTCAAACTTACAGAATAAAATAGATCCCAATATGATAATACTAGGAGACTTTAACACCCCACTCTCACCAAAGGACAGGTCTACCAACCAGAGGATTGGCAAAGAAGCTACTGAATTAAGTGAGGCCATACTTCAAGCAGAGCTAACTGACATCTACTGAGTATTTCACCCTAAAACAACACAGTACACATTATTCTCAGCAGCTCATGTAACTTTCTTCAAAATAGACCATATCATAGTTCATGCAAGGAACTTAAGCAAATACAAGGGGATTTACATAATCCCCTGTATCCTATCTGACCACAGTGGAATCAAGCTAGTTCTCAATAACAAAGCATACCGCAGAAATTACTCAAATACATGGAAACTGAACAGCACACTTCTAAGCAACACCTGGGTAATGGAAGAGATCAAAGAAGAAATTAAAAAATTCCTACAACTCAATGAAAATGAAAACATATCAGAAGGAAACTTGTGGGACACAGCAAAAGCAGTCCTGAGAAGCAAATTTATTGCCCTCAGTGCCCACATCAAGAAAATAGAGACAGACCAAGTAAATAATTTCATGTTGCAATTAAAACAGCTAGAAAAACATGAAAAAATGGAACCTAAAGTTAACTAGACAGAGCCAGATAATCAAATTAAGAGTGGAGATTAGTGAAATAGAGAATAGGAGAATCATAGCCAAAATTAACAAAACAAAAAGCTGGTTCTTTGAAAAAATAAATAAAATTGATGGACCATTGGCAAAATTAATTAAAAAAAGAAGAGAGGAAACCAATATTAACAAGATTAGGGATGCCTTGGGAAAAATTACAACACGTACCCAAGATATCCAAACAATTTTATCGGATTACTTTCAAAAGTTATACTCTCTAAATAAAGAAAACCTGGCAAAAATGGATGCATTTTTAGATAAATACAAGTTGCCCAAACTGAGCAAAGAAGAAGTAAATCAATTAAATAAGCCAATATCCTATAACAAGATACAGGAAGCAATCAGAATTCTTCCAACAAAGAAAAGCCCAGGACCAGATGGATTCACAACAGAATTCTATAAGAAGAACTAATACACATACTCCTCAAGCTCTTCAGAGAAACAGAGAAGGAGGGAGCTATCCCAAACTCATTCTACGTTGCCAATATCACACTCATCCCCAAACCATGCAAAGACCCAACCAAAAAAGAGAATTACAGGCCAATTTCCTTGATGAACACAGATGAAAAGATCCTTAACAAGATTCTAGCTAACAGAATCCAGAAACACATAAAAAAAATCATACACTACGACCAGGTAGGCTTCATCCCAGAGATGCAGGGATCGTTTAACATACATAAGTCAATAAATGTAATGCAACACATCAACAGAGCCAAGGTCAAGGGGTTACTATCCAGTATATACAGGGAACTCAAGAAACTAATCCCTCCCAAACCTAACAAACCAATTACTAAATGGGCAAGGTAACTAAAGAGAGATTTCTCAGATGAAGAGATAAAAATGGCAAAGAAATTCATGAGGAAATGTTCACCATCCCTGGTTGTGAGGGAAATGCAAATAAAGACAACCTGAGATACCACCTTCCCCCAGTCAGAATGGCCCAAATCCTCAAGTCAGCCAACGACAAATGCTGGAGGGGATGCGGAGAAAGAGGAACCCTATTACACTGCTGGTGGGAATGTACACTTATACAACCACTTTGGAAAGCAGTCTGGAAGGTCCTCAGAAAGCTAAATATTGACCTCCCTTATGACCCAGTCATACCACTTCTAGGCATCTATCCTGAACAACAGGAACCAGTATACAAGGACACATGCACCTCCATGTTTATTGCAGCACTGTTCACAAAACCGGATATGGAAACAACCCATATGTCCCACCACAGATGAATGGATCCAAAAATTGTGGTATCTGTACACAATGGAATATTATGCAGCCATTAGAAATGACAAAATAATGGCATTTGCAGGGAAATGGATGGAGCTAGAAGAAATCATGTTGAGCGAGGTAAGCCAAGAGCAAAGAGGCAAATGGTACACAGTCTCCCTGATAAGTGGATGTCAAATCCAAAATGTTAGGTGATACGACAAAATTAACAGGACTTATCAAAGGACTTCCACTCATCTGGTCGAATCACTACTGAAAAACCCCATGCTGCTGATCACATGTATTGTATATATGTGTACACCAGAGGGGAACCAGGAAGAGGACACAGAACTAGAGGAAATCAGGGAAAAACATATAAGAGCGGGACCCATCAGCTGCACTGGACATTGACCAAAATGAACTAAGCAACTCAATGGCAGCGATGGGAGGGAGGGAACAAGTGGGAAAGAGGGAACAGCTGATGCTATACAAAACAAAAGAAATGTACATATCACCGAATGTGGAAGACATAACTATATTGCAAAGCTCATAGAATTCATAAATGTTATAGACCGTGATAGACAATTTGCTCCAGGAAAGTTAGAATGTGTCTGTGACTTTAACTGAGCATCACTATCCCACAATACTGTGAAATTTGGGAAATTATGTAACCACTTAATCACAATAAAAATTTGAAAAAAATTACATGACAAAAATATGCTCTTATCTAGCAAAGATAAACACATGCTTAAAGAGAAAAGATGGAAGAAATACATTCTGAGCAACTAGAGCTTGAATGTAAGCAGGAGCTGCAATACTCATCTGATAAAGCAGACATCAGAGCAAAGAGAATAGACAAAGAATGTAATTTAATATTGATAACAAGAATAATCCATCAAGGGGATATTGCAATTGTGAATAAATATGCATGGTCAACTTGTGCACACAGTTTACATATAAAACAGCAGTTGGGCTGGGAAGGTGGCTCAGTGGTAGAGTGCCTTGCATGCATGAGGTCCTGGGTTCGCTTCTTCAGCACCACACAAGCAGACAAAGCCAGAAGTGGCCCTGTGGCTCAAGTTGTAGAGTGCTAGCCTTGAGCTGAGAGCTGAGGGATAGCACCCAGGACCAAGTTTCAGGCCCCATGACTGACCAAAAAACAAACAAACAAACAAACAAAAAACAGCAGTTGACATAAAAATCAGGAATGAAGTGTTCACAACTATATACACTTTTTCAATGTAGTGCTTAAATTCTTAGCCATAGCAATAAAGCAAGAGAGAACAATAAGGGGAGGTAAATGAAGAGCCAAATTATCCTTATTTCTAAATAATTTAGCCCTATATTTAAAAATCCCAGAAGACTCTTAGAGGTGAGAAGTAATAGGAAAAATATCTAATTTTTAATAGCCTCACAAAAACCAGATTCTAGGAACTGAATCAAAGAAACAAAAGATTCCTACATGAAAACTATAAAACATAGAAGAATGTTTACAGAAGGTAAAAGATGGTGCCCATTCACATTTACATACCACCAAATGTAGTAGTATAAAAGTGACTATAGTACCAAAAGTGATCTATAGATTCAATGAAAAATACCTACATTCTTTTTTTTAAATACTTACATTCTTTAAAAAAAAAGTAGAAAAATCAATTCACATGGAATAAGAAGACCTCAAATCAATGAAGTGTACTTGAATAATACTGGTGACACACATCACCTGCCTTAAAAGCATACTACAAAGCATGCTAATAAAAACAGCACGAGTCAAAAAATAATAGAAATATAGATGCAGATAACAAAACAGAAGACCTATAAATGAATCTACATAGTGGCAGCTATTGATTTTCAACGAAGGTTGTCAATAGTGTACTAAGAGAAAGGAAGCTCTGCAACATAGTGTTGGGAAAACTGTATAACCATATATGAAAGACAAAAATAGGATTGCATTTATCAATGCTACAAAATTAATTTATAATGAATCAAATACTTATTTAAAATGTAAAGTTTGATTATAATATAGGAAACAGAGAAAGCACACTAAGTTGTAGGTATAGGCAAAAATATTCTGAATAAGACTCCAATAACTCAGGAAATAAGAGCAAGTATAAACAAATTGGACTGAATCAATTAAAAACCTTCTGGCAATGAAAGATAAAAGAGTTAAGAAAGATAATTGAAACTGAGAAAATCTTCATTAACTAATAAAGGACTAATATCCAGAATATATAAATACCTCATATATATAAATATATAAATAATTGAATCCAGTTAATAAAAAGGAAAATGAATTGAGTAGATACTTCTGCAAGGAAGTAAAAATAAATAAGAAATACATGAAAAATGCTCATGATATCTTTCTATAAACATATTCACTTCAAAGCAGACAAAATGATCAATGCAATAGAATAGAAGACTCAGAAATGAATTCACACAGCTACAGCCTTCTGATTTTTTAAAAAATTTAAATGTTATTATAATGGTGATGCACAGAGGAGTTACAATTACAAAAGTCAGGTAAAGAATACATTTCTTTTTTTGATAATGTCAGTCCTTCTCTTGTTTTCTCCCAGTGTTTCCATCCCATCTCCACCTACAAGTTTTATAGTTCATTTTCAACATAACATCCAATGAGTACTATTACTGAGCTATCTGATTTTTGGCAAATAACTGAGATATTCACACTCAAAAACTGAAAGTAGAGTCCTATTTCTCACCATGTATGAATATCAGTTCAAAGTGGATAAGAGATAGTAAAGTAAAACCAAAACCTCAAAGGACTAAAGGAATGTGTTTTTCAAAACTTTCTAGATTTAATGTATACTCTACAAAATTAAGAAGAGTGAGGAAAGGGATGGGTTGGGAGGGATGAGTGAGAATGCTGAAAGGGATGACATTGAGATGCATTGTATTCATAAACTGCTTTGTTGACTGGCAATTTTTTTTTGCCAGACCTGGGGCTTGAAGTCAGAGCCTAGGTGCTGTCTCTGTGCCTTTTTGTACTCAAAAATAACACTCTACCACTTGAGCACAGTGCCACTTCTGGCTTTTTCTGAGTAGTTTATTGGAGATGAGAGTGTCATGGACTTTACTGCCTGGTCTGGCTTTGAACCACTATCCTCAGATCTCAGCCTCTTGAATAGCTAGGATTACAAGCATGAGCCACAAGCACCTGCATGACAGGCAATTGTCTTGTACAATTACTTAAATGCAATAAAAATTTCAAACTACCCCCTCCAAAAAATGAGAATAAACCCCACTAGAACATAGTGGCATAATCAATGACATCCTGAATAGAACTCCACTAATAGAACTGTAATAAGACAAAAGGTTAGAAAATTGCATTCAACTAATAAAAAAGATTCTACATGGGAAGCGAGTAGTCACTAAACTGAATAGACTGCCTTCATAATAAGTTAAGCTATTTAAGTTTTACATCTGACAAAGGATTAATAATCAGAATATACATGGAGTACAAATGTAATCCCCCAAACTTCTCAAACATTAACAAGTTAATTAACCTGAAGGCCAATAACCTGAACAGATAGTTCATGAAAGAAGTACAAATGACCAATAAATACATGAAGAAATATTCAACATCCCTATCCATAAAGAAAATGCAAGTGAAAACAACATGGAGAATGAGCATGAGGAAGGACACAAACAATAAATGTTGGCAAGAATGTGGATAAGAAGTACACCTATTACATTGTTATAATGTTAACCTTGTTTATTAGGCTATTTGACCTATAACCTTTCCTGAACTATTAATAAAAAAAAAAACTTTCCTCCTTCAGGTAAATACATTTGCCTCCAGCTTTAGCTAGTAATATATCAATAATCTCTCTATTTTGTTAAACAAGATTTGCCAATGAATCTACTTGTTGGATCAGTGTAAGGAAACTGCTGAATCGTTCCTTGAAAGTGCTTCCCATTGCTGTTCTTCTGTGGTAATACAGCCTATCTTCCCCTTGCAATCAATTGGAAGGGAAGGTACTCTTTAGCCTATCTCTTCCTTGATGTGGATTATGTTAATGTAAATACTTGGATACATACATTTATAAAACAAAAAAGACACCATCAAGAAGAAGATAGTGCTGGTGCTAGTGCCCTTAGTTACTGGATTTGGGGGACTGAGGGATGTAAGAAAAGAAGAGCAGAAAAGTGAACGTAACAGTCCAATAGGTTTAACTTGGGGGAAAAATCCCTGGAAGTGCCACCAAGTCTCCCTCAGCCTGGATGAAAAGGAAATGAAACCCTCACACCCTTTAAAACTAGGGTTCTTTTAAATATTAGAAAAAGTGAAGATAGGCAAGGAAGATGAAAGCTGGGTGCTAGTGGGGAAGCAATCTTATCTTGAGTAGAGGGTTTCAAGGTTTCAATAACATCTGTTTCCAGTAGGGACTGTGTCCAGTAGGGGTGTGGCCTTGGTCTCAGGCTCTCTTCTAACACCACCTGGTGCATTTGTTCAGTTAGGGAAGGGGAGATGATTCAGCTGGGTGGGCATCAAGGACAGTTCTAAGATATGGCTGTCGGGGAGGAAAAGATGAGTGCCTTCAGTTTAAGTTATTTTCCATCAGGAGAGACAACCACAGTGTGAAGGTCCTTTGTTAATTGCCTCCTTGGGGCCAATGGAGAGTGCCTGGTACTGCCTGCATCAGTGTCTCTGTTTTCTGTAGGCTGTCTTTTTAGCTGAATATCTATGTATGCCTTTTACTGTGAAGATATTTATTGGCTTAATGAAATTACACTTGTTGATTCTCCCTCTAGTTTTCAGAGTTCCTGGAAATCTACTGAGAAAGTTCCTTCTGTGCCAATAAATTTGAATGTTTCTCTTAATCCTTCTTGCAGTCGGTTCAAGATTTCAGGTCTAACATTGATGTCTTTGATCCATTTTGAGTTATTAGTACAAGGCTACAGACACAGATGCAGTTATAATCTTTTACAAATGGATATCCCATTTTCTTGTTTTGGCTATTTGAGGTCTTTCGTGGTTTCTTAAAAATTTGTGGATTGTAAGACTTGGAAAAAATTATATTAAGTGAAGTAAGCCAGGCCCAAAGAAACATAGGTCCCGTGGTTTCCCTTATTTGCAATAACTAGTATATGTCTGAGTCAAGCAGAAAAGGTCAGTTAAGTTGATGTTAGGGAAATGAACCCTAAGATATGTATTCAAATGTTTTTTTTCTTTCATGCGATTGTTTCTAACACATTTATAAGATTATTTGTTGCTTTGTATGTCCCTCCCCCACGGTATAACCCCTGCTTTCACTGTATTTGATGTTGTTATAATTTGTGGAGGGGAAGGGAAAAAAAACAAATCGTTTAAATAGGAATACAGGTGGACCCATTGCAACAATGAGATATACAAGTCGTTATGTGGAAAACGAACTTTACAACTTTGGTTGGGGGGAGGAGGGTTGGGTGGAGGGGTGGCAGGAAGAGAGGATGGGAAGGGAAAACAAAGGAGGAGGCTACAATGCTTGATAAGAAATGTACTCATTATCTTGCCCATGTAATTGTAACCCCTCTGTACAGTATTTTCACAATAAAAAAAATTGTGGATTTTATTCTCTGTCTTTGTGAAACATGGCATTAAGTCTCAGTTTCTTATCCTGTTCTTTCCCTTACAAGAGGGAGTAGTTGGTTCCTAGATATTTGAACTGTTGAACTGCATGATTAACATTGCTTAGGAAGATTAAGGCCCTAGGGGACAGGCTGAAATCCTAGAACAGGAGTTGTTCCTCTATGAGTGTGACCTAGCACTTGATGATATCAATAAGGAATTGCAAACCACACAGTCCAAATCTGAGGAAAATGAGCAAGAGGATTTGAAAAGTATATGATCACAACCACTTCAGGAACTAGACCTTAAAGGAATCTCATAATCCAGACATAGTGTTAACCTTGTTTGCTAGGTTGGAGACAGTCCATTTGACCTATGACCTTTCTTCAGCTATTAATATTAGAGCAACTTTCCTCCTTCAAGTAAACACATGTTTCCACAAGCCCCTTCTTCTTCTTCTTTTTTTTTTTTTTTTGTAGGTTAAGAGACTTGAGCTCAGGGGCCCAGGCACTGTACCTGAGCTCTTTTTGCTCAAGGCTAGCTCTCTATGACTTAGAGCCACAATACCACTTATGGTTTCCTGGTGGTTAATTGGAGATAAGAATCTTACACACTTTCTTGCCTGGGCTGGCTTTGAACTGTGATCCTCAGATCTCTGCCTCCTGAGTAGCTAGGATTACAGGCGTGAGACACTGGCACCTGAAAAACTCTTCTATTTTTGTAAAATAAGATTTGTCAATTAATCTACTTGTTGGATCAGTGTGGGGAGCCTGCTGGATAGTTCCTCAAAGGCCTTAGTAATTAGCACTGATATACATATATGTGTATATATGTACATATACATATATGTATATATGTTTATATATGTATATATATATGTGTGTGTATATATGTATATATGTATATATGTGTATATATATATATATTATATATATATATGAAGATACTTCCCATGATCATTTCCCTCAGTCCCCAAATTCCAGTAGCTAAGGGCACTAGCGCTAGTACTTCTTTTGGTGTTGTCTTTTGTTTTTTAAATGATGGTATACAGTTATTTTCATTAACACACTTCACATCAGGGAGAAGGTGGGCTAAAGTGCACCTTTCCTTCCAATTGATTATAAGGGTAAGATGGGCTCAGTTACCACAGAATATTCCCTGAATGGGATCTAAGGAGAAGGGATATTCATAACTAAAGTTTCCTGAGTCTGTTTTTAGGGAGGGCTTCTGTTTGCTTTCACCAAATAATGTTAATGGATATTTGCAGCCTTTTTGAAATTGAAATGTCCTCATTTGTATAGGTCTTAATGGAAAATCTGAGATGCCATCAGAAATCCTTTGACCAGAGGGATACAGAAAGAAAAATTTGAGATTTGACAAATAGCTCAGATCCATCCTGGCTGACAATTTTTGTTCTCTTTTGTACAAAATTGGGTGGGTTTTTCTCAGGTTAGAAAACCTTGTCCTCAAGAAGGAATGATATTTATTGGGCAAATGACAAGCCATTGCTTCTCATAGGTAGAATTCCAATGTTGTTCCCTACTTGTAGTAGTGACCTAAAAGGTGAAGACACATTGCTTTGGGTAACATAAAGGCTTCCCAAAGAATCTTCTGATTTTAGGCAGGTAGAGTTTTCAAAACAAATGGAAACCTTAATATTGTGATAGTAAAGTCATTCACAAAAGGAAACATGATTTATCATTGAACAACTGGAAAAAGGAAAATATCTGCATAAAATCCTCCATAAATGCCTTAGGAAATGAGTTTTCTACTGCTTCATCATGTAAGGGAGCCTGATGCAGACTCAGTATGAAGGAAGTGGCATTAATGGCTGGCACAACAATCACTATTTGATCTTTCTCATAGCAGCACTCAGGCATAAGAGAAGAGAAAGATAATATATAGAGGAGAGTCATGAGAAACATTATGGTGAGTGTCACCAAAGGTTGCCCACTTTCAGCAGAAGGAAGAATTCCACCCAGAGGAAAGTAGGAAGTTCCTTATGTATCACTTCAATTCTACAATAAGGGCACCAAGGCAAGCCTTAGGGCCCAGGGGGTATCATAAGATGAGGAGGAATCTTAAGATGAGGAGGATACTTAGTCATTTTGAAGAAGAGTTTCCACTCCTACAGTGGTCCTTTTGTTCTTCCTTTTCTGAAGGAGTTTTCTCTGTTGTACACTGTACTCACACCATCCATGTCCAGATCAACAAGCAAGTCATTCAAGAATAGTCTGTCACCTACCATTTCAAAAGGCTTAGGTGTCGGGCTATTTCTTTCCCAGACCAAGGCAATAGTTAAGAGTGTAAACCCATTTTCTAATGTCTCTTGACAAAATTCAGCTGAAGATCTCTTTAAAGTTTGGTTGGCTCTTTCTTCCTTTTCTGAATCTAGGACCTCCAGGTAGAAGCAAGTGGTAGTTAATTTCCAAAATCTTGTTAATACCTCCCATATCTTGGGAAACAAATGCTGGAACATTGTGGCTTTGAATATTTTCAAAGCCAAACATGGGGATGATTTCCTTAAGGAGGACTTTATTACATATACAACTTTTTTTTCAGTCTAATTGCTATTCCCCATTTAGTAAATAACTGCTTCCTTATGCAAAACATTCGTAGTCTGAGTTCAGATGGGGTATATAAGATTGGTCTGACCTGTTGGCAAAGGTTACCAAGATCACTTTTTCATGATAGCTCAAACAAGAAGAGGGGCAGAATACTCTGAAATGAAATATTTATATCAGAATGCCTAATCCTCAATTCTGCAAGACTAGTCAGCGGTACAATTATTAAATTTTTATTTTCTTTTAATTTCAATTACAATCATGATGTGGAAGAAGAGGAAGAGAATAGGCTTGCATAAGGGAATATACAGATAAGTTGTTCCCTATTCCACAGAATGGAATCTGCTTACCCAGGATAGCCATGAGTAATCATGGTTCTTCATGGGAGATAGTGGGTCTCTACAGGGTTTTAGAGGGTAAACCAGGCCACCTCAGTCTGATTCTGAATGTGTAGTTATGGCTATGGTCTTCACTGACTATGGTTCTCACTGGGACCAGGTGCAATCAAGTCTCAAATGCAATGCTTGCTCTCTCATATTGAAGCAGGAGTGACAGTGACTGAGAGGGGTACCACACAATTTCTTTTAAATGCCCTGGCTTTTTTCATTTGTGGCAGATGGACTTTGCAAGCTTACTACCCTTCTCCTTCTGAGATGTCCTAAGCCTCGGAGGGCTTCCTCATTCATAGCTACTATAACCCTGGTTTGACTTTCTTCTTCATCCTGTCCCTTTTTCTTCTCCTTCAAATGGCAGTTGCTATGTAACATGAAGGCTATATACAATAACTGAGTCTGAGTAGTCTGAGCCCCCAGCTGAAGGTAGTGAAACTTCTGCTTTATATCTCTGGCTGATTGAAAGATAAAATGATGTACTGGAAGTGCTGTTGCCACAGTTTAGTAGAATAGCAAGCCTGTACAGCTGGTAGATGGCAAGATAAGCTGACAAAAACAAACCTGCCTGACAACAGCATGGGAGCAAGGGACTACAAAACAATGAAGAACTAGGAAGAATAAAACAATGAGACTGATAAATCTAGTTTTTTCTTAAAAATGTTATTATAATGGTGATGTCAGAGGGGTTACTGTTACATAAGTCAAGTAAAGAGTACATTTTTGGGGACAATGTCACCCCTTCCCTTGTTCTCTCCCAGTTTTTTGTTTTGTTTTGTTTTTAAGAGACTGGTAAATCTTTAGCATTACAAGCTTATGGGAAATAGAAAGAGGACTCACCATTCAGAAAGCCATCTGATTTTCACTAACCCAAGACCAAACTTTGTAATGAGGGACAACTCAACACGCTAAAGATGGGTTAAAATTTTGTCTTCCTTGTCATTATGTCTACTTCACATGCTGTCTTTCTCTGTCCTATTTTTCTTTTAATAAATTTTTCTAACACCTTTATCAGAAATGAATTTTAATATTTGAGGTAACACTATAGAGTGAGACTCAAGACTCAAAAATTACTTAGCAAAACAAATTTATTTCTGCAGATGGGTATGTTGCTAATCTGACAAGAGTCAGATTAGCAACACAATGGATGGGCAGCCTGCCCAGGTTTTATCCCTAATATTACTGCTCCTTATTCTCTGAAAGACCATGACATCAGAATTCACATTCACAATCTTGTGATCAGCTATTTTGAAATGGGATCGAGTTGATTCTATCAATCACTCCCAGAACAGAGCAGAAAGCAACTACCTGTTTATAATAGGACTTGGTTCAATTGAAATAAATATTGATTCCAACAGGATTTCTTGAAGTTGGCTAAACGATCATGTGTACAATTTAGATTAAATGAACAATTTAAGATACAATAACTGAGTTCAAAGGAAGATGGCAGAGGAGAAGCTGGAGGCTAAACAAGCTCTTGCATAGAAGCAGTTTTAGTGTTCCAGTGAACAGTCCTAGGCTAGGGAATCACACCAAGTGTGCCATCACAGTACAGAGAGTTTGGCCAGAGAGGGAAAATCCAGGCAAGGAGACAGATCTGAGCCCTTGCTGGTAGCCCTGGCTGTGGTGGCAGCAGCGGCAGCAGGAGCAGCAGGGGTGGATGCCTTAGGTGCCATACCTACAGAGTGAGTCCAGGACAAAGGCACCAGATGCAGCAGGTGAGCAGATTTTACTCAACACCAGCAAGAACTGACAAGGAGCAGATATTGTCATCCAGCAGATAGCAGACCAGAAATGGACCAGAAACAAAGACTCTGGTGTGAATAGGACCCTGACATCCTCACTGCTTCTCAGGGAGCAGAGGAGGGAAGGCCACCCTTCCCCCACCACCGGAGGACTCCATCTTTGATATTGACAAAGGCCCAGCTGAACAGCTAGTTCCAACTCAGGCCTTGGAAGAAAACAAGAGTCATTTAGCAGGTCACAGGAACCTGACCTGCCCTTCCAGGCTCAGTTACACCTTACACCCAGGGAAAAGTCACCCCACCCAGACAGAGGGAAATCTGTCCCCGGAGGAGTGACTTTCTTCACTGGGTAAACAAAGCCAGAGGCTGCCCCTCCCAACTGCAGCTAGACAAACAATTGAAATTCAGTAAACATAAACCCTGAAAATGGCTCCAGGCTAGGCTCTGTGAGTGTCTCAGGAGCTAGCCCCTCAGGAAAAGTTACTGTTTGCTGAAAGGCCTCAACACTACCCAGAACCTCATCACAGCTTCTCCAAACTAGAGGAAACAGCAGATCTCCCATTGAACTAGCCTGGGAGGAGGATCACAAAATCCTGGGTAATAAAGAGCATTTTTCTGCCTGCTCAAACAAACTGAATTAAGAAACCAATCAAGCCACAGGAAAACCAAACACCACAAGCAGACCAGAGACTCCACCAAGAGACTGGTTATGGATATACAAGATCTTCCCTTTCACCCCCGACCCCAAAAAATTAAAGAACTCTTTTTTTGTACCTTTTAAAAATTTTTTATTTAAAGAAATTGTTTTTTATTAATCTTTTTTCTCTCATATTAAACTTTTTTCTCTCATAATTTTTATTTTAGGTGTATATGTGTGTGCTTGCTTTTTTTTAAAATCTCTTTTGACCTTTTCATACTTTTTTTATTCTTTTCATTTTTTTCTTTCTTTTTTTGTGACTTAATTGCTATTCTTCTCATTCCCAGATATATACCCATCATCGATTACTAGACCTTATCCTCCATTGTGTACATACTTAATACAGAAATTAATTACTCCATTCACAACCTCTTAGGCTGAACTTCTTTAATAGCCCTATTATATCTTTATAACTATATAATATTCAAGTAACTAATATTAAGTATTTTTACTTTTTAGTTTTTCCAGTCTCCTTTCTATTCCTCACCTCCTCTCATCTTATCCTTTTCTTCTCTCAATATCATTTCTTTAACTTGCATAATATTTGTTTCATTTCTTAAATTTAAATTTTTGGTTTTTTCCATTTTTTCTTGTTTTATTTTTTAAAATATCTCTCTATAATTCTGTCCAATCAACTTCCCTCTCTGAGATTAGGACTTGGTTAAATTCATTTTTACCTCACCACATCCCTCCAATACTATTTTACCCCACATTTCTCCCTAAACCAAATAATTTCTGGCTTGCCAAATCCTTCTTTGCTTTTTTAAGCCCATTAATCCATAGTTGTTTGATGTTGAATAGATTGTATCTTTTGAACTAGATTGTATATGCAGCCATTTTGACTGTGCAACTACAGGACTCTGGTTGATGCTTGCCTTAAAATAGTGTTCTAGCACAAAATTGGTGTTACTTTCATACCAAATGGGTAGAACAAGCCAGAAAAACAAGAAAAATGGCAAGTCAGGGTGTCTCAACTCCCACTCATGATAATAAGGTGACAGAACAGTTAATGAATAATCCAGTGGAGAGTTCCCAAAAAGCTCTATTGCAACTCCTGCATGTTTATGGGGCCGTTTGATTGGTAGATTTTTTTCCAGCCTTTCACATTGAAAATGTGTTTGTTTTTATAGGCAAGATATGACTCCTGAAGGCAGCAGATAGAAGGTTCTTGCTTTTTAATCCAACTAGACTGTCTATGTCGCTTAATTGGAGAATTAAGTCCGTTAATGTTGAGAGATAGGACTGAGAGGTATTTGGGAGTTCCTGCCATTTTATCCATCTTTTTGGAGGCTGCAGCAACTGGGTTCTTCCTATGGTTCTTGCATTCTCAATTTGGGTGCGGTTTCTTGGCCTTTATTGTGGTCTTGATGGTTTTCTATGTGTAGGACATCTTTAAGTATCTTTTGTAGGGCTGATTTGGTGGAGATATATTGTTTCATTTTTTCTTTGCTATGGAAGGTTTTTATTTGACCTTCAGTTATGAAGGAGAGTTTAGCTGGGTACAGTATTCTTGGTGGATAGTTGTTTGTCTTTAGGGCATGGCATACATCATTCCAGGCTCTTCTTGCTTTGATTGTCTCTGCTGAGAAATCTGAGGTGATTCTAATTGGTTTCCCTTTATAGGTGATGGATCTTTTCTCCTTGACAGCTTTAAGGATGTTTTCCTTGGTCTGAACTGATCCTGTGTGGATTGTAATGTGAAGGTGGGATGTCCTGTTCTGGTCTGGTCTATTTGGAGTTCTAAAAGCTTCTTGTATCTGAATAGGCCTAACTTTTTGCATGTTTGGGAAGTTCTCAGCTAGGATCCAGTTAACTAAATTTCCTAGACCATTAACTTCTGTCTCTAGGTGTTCCTCTACACACATTATCCTCAGATTAGGCCTTCTGATGGTGTCTTCCAAATGTTGAATAGATCTATCATATTTCTTGGATCTGTCTTGGATGGTTGCAATGTCTTTATAATATCTAGGCTGTCTTCAATCCCCAAGATTCGATCTTCTGCATGGTCTAACTTACTGTCAAGACTGTCTACTTTATTTTTTATTTCCTTTCCTTCTAATTGGTCGGCTTTTATGGCTTCAAATTCTTTGTTGGAACTTTGTTCTAGATCTTGTAAGAACTACTTTACTTCCTTAATTTGGTGTTCCGTGTTTATTCTCAAATCACTTAGTTGATTGGTTATGGTTTCCTTGGACTCCCATTCCTTCTGTTGGGCTCCACTGAGCATTCCATTTGCGGTCTCCCTGATTTCTTTCAGCTCTCTGTTTATGTATTCCATGAATGGCTCCATTGATCTTTGTGTATTATCATCCTGCTCTCTCAGTTCCTGTATTTCACTTTGATTAGCATCCTCATGTTCATGCATTTCCTGTAGTTCTCTTTGAGTGTTCTCAGCCTACTCAGGCCATTTCTGAATTTCTCTTTGTCTGTTCTCAGTCAGCTCCTGCAACTCCTGTCTATCTCTTTGACTGATCTCAACCTGCTCAAGCAATTCGTTTATTTCTCTTTGACTGTTCTCAATCTGCTCATGAAATTTCTGTATCAATCTTTGAGTAGCTTCCTCACGCTCATGAGACTCCTGGATTGATCTTTGGTTTGCTTCCTCTCTCTCCCTATCATGCTCACACTGAGACTTTTGCAGGTTTTTACTCTTTTCATTTACCCTGTTTACCTGTAGTGTTTGTAGAGCTTTTTGGGAACTCACCTCTGGATTATTCATTATCTGTTCTGTTCCCTGATTGTCATGAGTGGGAGTTGAGATCCCTGGGATTGCCATTTTTCTTGTGTTTTTCCGGCTTGTTCTGCCCATTTGGGATGAGAATAACACCAGTTTTGTGCTAGAATACTATTTTTAGGTAAGTATCAACCAAGGTCCATAGTTGCACAGTCAAAAGTCTGCAGACACAATCTGGTTCAAGAGATACAATCTATTGAACATCAAACAACTATGTCTTAAATGGCCTAAGAACAGCAAAGGAGAATATGGCAACCAGAAATTATTAAGTTTAGGGAAAACATGGGGAAAAATAGGATTAGAGGGATGTGGGAAAGTGAGGGAGAGTGAAATTAACCATGTCCTAATCTCAAAGAGGAAAATGGATTGGGCAGAATGATAGCAGAGAGAGAAAAAAGAAAAAAAGAAAAAGAAAAAAAGAATAAGGAAAAAAGAAAAAAGAAGAAAAAGAAAAAAAGACAAGAAAAAATAATAATTTAAAGTGAAACCCTTAAAAACTGCAAGCTGGAAGAAGTAGTATTAAGAAAAGAATGGGTATAGGATGAGAGGAGGGGAGGGATAGAAAGGAGAAAAAAAACTAGAAATATAAAATTGTTTTGAAATATTATATGGGTTTAAAGAGGTAATACTGCTATTAAGGAATTTAAGTCTAAGAGGTTTTGAATTGAGTAATAAATTTCTGGTTTAAGTGTGTACACAATGGAGGATAAGTTCTAATAATCGATGCCGGGTATATTTGAGTTTGAGCAGAACAGCAATTAAGTCATGCAGAAAAGCATGAAAGAGAAGAAGTGAAAAGAATGAGAAAAGAAAGAAAGAAAAAAAAAGGATTAAGATCTTTTCTGTCAAATGTTTGTGTAACATGAACAATACCATTTTAGGGAAAGTTATTGGATCTTTTTTCTTTTTCTTTCTTTATTATTTATTATTCATTTATTTTTTATTATGAAAATAATGTAAGAGGGGTTAAAATTACATACGCAAGGTAACGAGTACATTTTTTATCAAGCATTACTGCTTCCTTTGTTTCCCCCTCCCATACCTTCCCATCTCTGCCCCCCATTGTCTTCCTCCCCATTGTCCCCCCCCCACGCCAAAGTTGTAAAGTTCGTTTTTTGACATAACAACTTGTACATCTCATTGTTGTTCCACCTGTATCCCTACTTAATTTGTTTTTTCCCTTTCCCTCCACAAAGTATACTAACATCAAATACAGTGAAAACAGGGGTTATACCGTGGGGGAGCGACATACAGAGCAACAAAGAAATAATCTTATAAATATGTTAGAAACAATTGCAAGAAAGAAAAAACATTTGAGTCCTTATCATGGGATTCATTTTGCCTAACATCAACTTATCTGACCATTTCTGCTTGTCTCAGACATATACTAGTAATTACAAATAAGGGAAACCATGGGACCCATGTTTCCCATGGCTTACTTCACTTAATATAATTTTTTCCAAGTCTTTCCATTTCCTAACAAATGGGGCAATGCCATTCTTTCTGATGGAGGCATAGAATTCCATTGTGTATATATACCACATTTTGTTGATCCATTCATCTACTGAGGGGCATCTGGGTTGGTTCCATATCTTAGCTTTGGTAAATAATGCTGCAATAAACATAGTCGTGCTGGTAGCTTTAGTATGTTCTTGTTTGTGACCATTGGGAAATGCCCAAAAGTGGGATTGCTGGGTCATAGGGGAGCTCTATGTGGAGTCTTTTGAGGAACCTTCATACTACTTTCCAAAGAGGTTGAACAAGTTTACACTCCCACCAACAATGCAGTAGGGTTCTTTTCTGTCCACATCCCCTCCAGCATCTGTTGTTATTAGAGTTCTTGATTATAGCCATTCTAACTGGGGTGAGGTGGTATCTCAATATTGTTTTGATTTGCATTTCTTTTATGGCTAGGGAGGTTGAGCATTTCTTCATGTGTCTATTGGCCATCCTTTCCTCTGAAGAGGTTGACCTTACGAGATGCTGACTATTATATATGCCCAGGAATTAATCGAACTGCTTTGGACATTTCTAACTGTAGTGGGGCTGGTGTTTATTATTGTGCTAGGTGAGGATGTGAGGTAACTGGGACTGGCCCCTGGATCATTCACAAGTGCCCTCCCTGTCCTTGTCTGGTGAATCTCACCCCCCCCCCCAGACTTGCCTCGAAGCCCCTGTGTGGCCAATGCTATTCTTACCAATGTAATCCTGTTAAAATAACCTTTACAGAGGAGGGAAAAGGATAACTAACTGGGAGGTGGGTCTGCCATTAAAACAAAAAAGGGGGAATCTGTGGGGCAGTGGGTAGCAAAGATGTCACTGAGAGGGAGTTGAGTGAGCAGAGCCCGATTTGTTTACATTCAGTGTGTAAACAGCTGGAGGAACCTTAGGTGCATGATAGGGTGTGACCTTTACAGTGATTGGTTGGTTCCTTTTCCTCCCCATGCCACCCGGTCTTCTTTGCTTTTAAAAAGTGCTTGCTGTGTGTTAATAAAAGAGTTCCTGCTTGACTTGACTTCCAGCTGCATCTGATTGTCTCCAGGGTTAAGGGAGGCTGGGGAGCTGCCAGCGGGGCACTTACCTTTCTTTGGACCCAATCTGTCTTTCATGGGATGGGTGAAGACCCGACACATTCCAACATGTTATTAATGTTTTGCATGAAAGCTTGAAGCTCCAGGGTATGTTTTCACACTTATAGCATCATATTGGTCTTATTGGTGACATTTCACTATCTGTTTCTAATACCTCTTTTTCTATAATTAAATTTAATGTGAAAATTTCAAAACTTTTCTGTTCCTTTCCCCATTATTAATTTGTGATGTTTATTATTGTATCTTCACTTTCTACGTGGATTTCCTTAGCCAGGTATTGGCTTTAAACCTCGCCTACACATTGAAATTATAAAATTGATACTACACTGATGTATTTGTTATTGTATTACATTCTTTTCACCACAGCTTTTAAAAAAATTATTCTGCCGTCACTTTGCTATCTTACTCAGAGTTCCTTATAGACTCTATATATTTTTTGCCAGTCCTGGGGCTTAAACTCTGTGCCTACGTGCTGTCCCTCAGCTCCTTTTGCTTAAGGCTAGTGCTCTACCACTTGAGCCACAGCACGACTTCTGGCTTTTTCTGTGGCTAATTGGAGATAAGCATCTTATGGACTTTTCTGCCTGGGCTGGCTTTGAACCACAGTCTTCAGCTCTCAGTCTCCTGAGTAGTTAGGATTACAGTTGTGAGCCCTCAGTACCTGGCAACTGTATATTTTCAAAGATCACTTAGGTATATTGATAGATGAAAAATGTATACATGTATTAATGAATAGATGGAAGGAGGACTGAGATTAGATTTGGAAGAAGACAATAAAGAACCAGAAATGCATCTTAGACACTTTGGGAAAAGATAGTAATAATATGTACAAACATGGAGGTAGGGTACATTGAACAGTAAGATACAATCTTCAACATAGTATATGAAATCTGAAATTGAATGAGATTGATAAGGGGTTTGAAAGTAATGGTATCTTCTATTATTTCAGCATAAGCAATTGAATGGATGAAACTAACTTACCCATAGATAAAGCATATAGTTTGGAAAGGTAGATATAATGTAGACTAAAACAAAAATAAAAATAAAATGAGTACAATTTTGAGATGATGATTTCTATGTGACTCTAAAAAGTAATGTCAGAATAATGGCAAGATCACTTTCAATCTACAGAAGAAATAGACATTATAACTCTCATAAAAATAAATTACATAAACACAGAATAGTTATTCTCAAACATGATTAGGTAATAGTTTTATTCCTGTTGGGTACTGGTAGCTCATAAGTATAATTCCAGCTCCACAGGAGACTGAGATCTAAGGATCCTAGTCCAGAGCTAGGCCAGAAAGGAAAGTCCAATTAACTAACAAAAATGCTGGAAGTGGAGCTGTAGTTCATGTGTTAGAGTGAGTACTAAACTTGAGTGAAAAGCTAAGGGAAAGCAGTCAGGCCTTGAGTTCAATCCCTAGGACTGGCGCACACGTGCGCGCGCGCGTGCACACACATACACACACACACACACACACACACACAGAGTCACACACTGTACTATTGTTTCAGAGTATCTCTCCATATTTATGAAACTAGCTCCAGGGGTAAGTAGGCCCAGAGATGAGCCCATGACTAGGCAGCCTTGCAGGTCTCACTGCTTATGTAAACATAGCCATTCTGACATAAGGGCTGTGTTGCTATGCTACTACTGGTCAAAAGCTGAGGACAGGTAGCTGTTAGCCAGATATCAGAGTAAGCCCCAGAGAGTGCAAGATGCTTTTGGTAGGACCTAAAAAGCCACAGATCCCACTGGGTTCCTAAGAAAAATTGCAGATGCTTCCAAGACGGTAAGGCAGTATTTCTTTTTAGTAGACTTTTTAAAAGTATATATTAATAGAACAAGAGGGAATCCCTTTGATCCCCACATATGTATAGTTATTTTGAACAAGTTAATTCCTCTAATATACTCTTTTTTTTTGTCAGTTGCAGGGCTTGAACTTGGGTCCTGGGTGCTGTCCCTGAGCCAATTAGTGCTCAAGGTAATTGCCCTACCACTTAAGCCACAATACCACTTGGGGTTTTGGAGTGGTTAACTGGATATTAGAGTCTCATGGGAACTTGTCTGCCTGGGCTGGCTTCGAACCACCATCCTCAGATCTCAGCCTCCTGAATAACTAGCATTATAGGTGTGAGCCACCAGCACCTATTTACTTTTTAATATTTTCCTTTCTCCCTTCTACTCCTTTTTAAAATCAGTATTTGATGAATTTAATTACATTTTCTCCATATATATGGGCTTCCAAACTCAGAGTTTATGCCTTTTACTGTACAGAAGACCCATGTTTAAATCACAGTTTGTCTCATTTGAAAAATTAGATATGACTCTCTCTAGTAAAACAAACACAACAGGATTGGGTTATAAATTTATGGCTATTGTCAGCTGACTTGCCTACTTCCGTGCTTGCTTTTGTCTTTAGCCTATTTAAACTTGTTATCATGTGACTTCAATTGACCACTACAGAAGATTCAGGTTTGTGTGGCTTTGATTGTCATGAATTGAAAAAAACTTCTTTGGGCTGTTATATTTATGCATACATTTTTGGGTTGTACAGTGTTCCTGGGACTAATTGTTGGGAAGTTTACTTACCTGCTTTATACTTGTTCCTGAGCCAATCTTATGTGTCAGCCAGAAACCCAATAGCTGAGTATTCCCACTCAAGCAACAGAACAGAGACTCTGATCAGACTACATGCTGAAAACTACTCAAGAACAATTATAATTACTTTTACTCACTGAGCTCAAAGTTGTTAATAGGAACACAGCCAGTGAGACTAATCCACTTGGCTTTCTCACTCGCTTGCCCATCTTTTGACCAGTGTAGAAGAAAGTTATCAGAGGACTTCTGTCCAATGGCTGAGTCAAAGACTTGCTATCCTTTCTTGCCATTTTGTTTTACTTAAAGTGTCATGCATAGGCAACTCTTGCCTATGTAAAACAAAACAATTCTACAATAATTTGAGGATGGAACAAATCCAATTACCATTTCTGTGAGTTGATTTGGAGCTCCATGGAAGTAAAACAATGGGTTTCTTTTATTTTCTATATGTACCATATGCATGGTTTATTTACTGGTACCCTCTCCTGGTTTATTTACTTTTTCACTTTTTTCTGTAGCCATATTGTTGTTAGTATCATTATTACTATTTTAATATATTTTACCTACATATTATAAATATAAGTTAAGATATATATTTGTTTTTGTTGTTGTTGTTGTTGTTGTGGGGCTTGGACTATGGGTCTGGGTGCTGTCCTTTAGCTCTTCAGTTCAAGGCTAATGCTCTACCACTTGAGCCACGGTGCCACTTCTGGTTTTCTAGTGGTTAATTGGAGATGAGTCTCATGGACTTTCCTGGCGGGGCTGGCTTTGAACCGAGATCTTCAGAGCTCAGCCTCCTGAGTAGTGAGGATTACAGGCGTGAGCCACCGGCGCCCATCTATATTTGGCTTTTTGATCTTGGTTGATTTCACTCAACATAATCTCCAGGTCCTTTCATTTTCTTTCTCTTCTTCCTCTTCCTCTTCCTCTTCCTCTTCGTCTCTGTCTCCATCTCCGTCTCGGTCTCCGTCTCTGTCTCCGTCTCCATCTTCTTCCAATTTGCCTTTGTTTTTTTTAAAATGTTATTTATTGTAAAAACACTGTACAGAGTGGTTACAGTTACATAAGCAAGGTAATGAGTACATTTTCTATCAAGCATTGTTGACTCCTTTGTTTTTCCCCTACCATCCCTTCCCTCCCACCTTCACAAATACACTCCCCAGCCCTCCCCCCACCTAAATTGTAAAGTTGGTTTTTCAACATAGGGTCTTGTACATCTCATTGTTACAATGGGTCAACCTGTATCCCTATTTAAACATTTTGTTTTTTCCCTTCCCCTCCCCAAATTAGACCGACAGGAAATACAGTGAAAACAGGGGTTATACCGTGGGAGAGGAACATACAAAGCAACAAAAAAAATCACATGGTACATTATAAATACGTTAGAAACAATAGCAAGAAAGAAAAAAGAAACACTTGTGTTCCTATCGTGGGGTTAATTTTGCTTAACACCATCTTGCCTAGTCATATGTACATAGCTTTTGACCTTTTCTGCTTGTCCCAGACATATACTAGTTGTTGTAAATAGGGAAAACATGGGACCTATGTTTCTTTGGGCCTGGCTTACTTCATTTAATATAATATTTTTTCCAAGTCTTTCCATTTCCTAACAAATGGGGCAATGTCATTCCATTCTTTCTGATGGAGGCATAGAACTCATATATATATATACATATAGCACATTTTCTTGATCCAATCATCTACTGAGGGGCAGCTGAGAATGGCTCCAGGCTTGGCTCTGTGAGTGTCTCAGGAGCTAGTCCCTCAGGGAAAAGCTACTGATATCTGATAGGCCTCAAAACTACCCAGAACCTAGTCTCACCACAGCTACTCCAAACTAGAGGAAACAGCCTTCTCCCTCTTTTGTGATACTCAAAGCAGATCTCCCTCCCACTGAACTAGCCTGGGAGGAGGATCACAAAGTCCTGGGTAAGGCAGAGCTTTTTTCTGCCTGCACAAACTGACTTAAGAAACCAGTCAAGCCACAGGAAAACCAAATGCCACAAGCAAACCAGAGACTCCACCAAGAGATTGGTTATGGATACAGGGGAGATACAAGATCTCCCCCCACCACCAAAAAAAATATCAAAGAACTCCTTTTTCTACCTATTTTTTTCAATTTTTTAAAAAAAGTGTTTTTTACTTTTTTCTTTCATAATTTTTTTATTTTAGGTGTGTGTGCATGCACGTGAGTGTGTGTTCATTTTCTAGCAAATGACATAATTTCCTTAATTTTTTGCAGAATAATATGTTATTGCATATATGCATTTCATATTTTCTTGACTATTTTACATCAAGATTGATTCTGCAGCTTGGCTATTTTGAATTAGTTTGTAATAAGTGTGAAGGTATATCTCATATATTGATTTACACTGTTTGAAACATATACCTGAGAAATAAATTAGTCATAAGTTACTTTTAGTTTTACTTTTAAAATTTTTTGCATATATTAATTGCACATGGGGGTTTACATTTGCTATTTCTATAAATACACAGTGTCCCCTTATCAAATTCACACTTCATCACTGCTTTATTCCCCTCCACCTTCTGAAAACAATTTCAACATTTTTAAAACAACATATTCATAATCACACATAAGTTACTTCAACCATGTTCACTAATTTACCATATATTTTCCTCTTCTTTATCCATCTAGGCTCCTGTATAGCTTATATACTGTGAATAGTGATACAATAAATGCAATATGCAAATAATCTCTATTGTATCCTGAATTACACTTCTTCAGATATATGTCCAAGTGTGGTATCACTAGGTGATATGGTATTTCTTCTTTTCTTTGTTTGAGGAACCTCCATAGTGTTGTCCATAGTTATCGCACCAGGTTATATTTCAAAGTGTAAGATTTTCTTCTTCCCTGTGTGTCTCTCTAGCTTTGATTTTGTTTGCATTCTTGAGGACAGTCATATGAAGAGTGAGATGAAATCTCAATATTGTTTTGGTTTGCATTCCCTATATAGCTTTTGGTGCTGGGAATTTCTTCCTGAACTTTGCAGAAATTTGTCCATCTTCAGAGAATTGCCTGTTCAGTTCATTTGCCCATTTGTTAATTGGGTTGTTGATTCTTTGGGATATTATTTTTGCACCCCTTTTGTATTTTGGGCATTATTCTTTATCAGAAATATAGCCAACAAAGATAGTGTCCCATTTTGAGGCTCTCTCTTTAATACATTTACTATTTCTAGGTCCATGTAGAAGCTTCCTATTTCACATAATTTCTTCCAATCCTTAATGTTATCTTCTGAACTACTTGTTATATTCATGAACTTATTGACAATGCCTATCTATGCCAGTGTTTTCTTGAAGTAGTTTCAGAGTTTCATGTTTTGTTTAAGGTATTTGAACCACTTTGAAATGATATCAGTGTATCATTGGAAATAGGGATTGAGTTTTAGTGGTCTATATGTTGCTATCTAGTTTTCCATTAGCCTATTTTAAAAATTAATTTACTTTATTGTTACTATAAAGGTGATATACAGAGGGATTACAATTATGAGTCAGTACATTTCCTTTCACACATTGTCTTCTATTCCCTCATTCTCTCTTAGTCCCTTGCTCACATCTCTGGGCAGAAGTTGTATACTTCATCTTCATCAATGTGCAGTGAGCTCCAATATTGCACTTTTTGCTCTTTTTCCCTCAAGTTATTTGCCCTGTACTCTACCCTTCTGAAGATATACACATTAATACACCATAAATAAGATAAAGAAGACATAATCATCACCAACTAAAAACTAAAAATCTAAAAATGGGGAAAGGAGCTAAGGAGAGATGTCCATATCTTGGAGTTACTTTCAGTATGAAAATTATTTTATATAAATATGAACAGGCACTTAGGAATTGAACCTTTGTGTTTCTTTCCTAATATTATCTTCTTTTGGTCTCACTGTGTGTGAGAATATAGAATCCTGTATAATTTTTCATATTCTAGTGTGTTTTAGACCTAAATTCTACAAATCAGAGAGAACATGTGTCATTTTGTCTCTCTGAGCTTGGCTAACCTCACTTACCATGATTTATTCTAGTTCTATCAATTTCCATGCAAATTACATTGTTTTCTTTCTGATGGCTGTGTAAAATTTTATTGTGTCTAGGTACCACTTTTTTTGATCCACTCATCTATTGTGGGGTATGTGGGCTGTTTCTGTATCTTGGCTATTGTGAATAGGAATGGCAAGGAACATGGATGTGCAGGTGTCCTTATCAAATCCTGTCTCATGATGTTCAGGGTAGATGCCTAGGAGTGGTATGGCTGTGTTGTAGGGAAGGTCTGTTTGGTTTTTAAGGAACTACCAGACTGTTGTCCAGAGTGGTTGTACTAGTTTACATTCCCACTAGCAGTGCAGTAGAGTTCCTTTTCCCACATCCTTGCCAACGTTTGTTGTTCAAATTCACATTGTGGGCCAATCTTACTAGGGTGAGATGGAATCTGAGAGTTGTTTGATTTGTATTTCCTCATGTATTTCTTTGTCATTCTTGCCTCTTCTGTGAAGTCTCTCCTTAGCTCCTTTGCCCATTTAGTGATTGGTTTATTAGGTTTGTCAGGGCTTAGTTTCTTGAGCTCCTTATATATGTTGGATATTAGGCCTTTGTCTGATTACTGCTGGTAAAGATATCTGAGTCTGTTGGCTGTCTTTCTAGTTTAGTAACTAGGTCCTTAGCTGTGCAGAAACTTTAATTTTGATACAGTCCCACTTGTCAAGTCTATCTCCTATCTGTTTTGCAGCTGGGAATCTATTCAAGAAATTTCTGCCTATACCTGTAGGTTTTAATGTTTCTCACACTCTGTTGAAGTCATTTCAAAGTTTTGGGTTTGATGTTGAGGTATTTGATTCATTTTCAATTGATATTAGTGCATGGTGACAAACAGGTTGAATTTAGTTTTCTGCATATGGCTGCCCAGTTTTCCAAACACCAATTATTTAAGAGGATATATTTTCCTACTGTATGTCTTTGGCTCCTTTCCTTATCAAATATCAGATATCTGTAAATGTATGGTTTTATTTCTGGGTCTTATCTATTCCATTGATCTTTGGGTTTATTTTTGTCCCAATACCAATTTGTTTTTGTTATTATGGCTCTGTAGTAGAGTTTGCAGTCTTAGATTATGATACAACCCTCATCACTATTTGTGGCCTAGAATTGCTTTGGCTACTTATCCATGACTATGGAAGGTTTTTCCATTTCTTGGTGTTCTCTTTGATTTCTTTCTTCAGATTTTTATAGTTTTTCAGTATAAAGATGTTTTAAGTCTTTGATTAGGTAAATTCCTAGGTATTCTTTTTGTGGCTATTGCAAATGGACTTGTTTTCATGATTTCCCTTTCTGCTTGTACATTATTGTTGTACAGAAATACTATTGGCTTTTGTGGGTTAATTTTTTATGCCACTATTTTCCAAAGCAGTTGATCAGCCATAGAATCTTGGGGATGGAGTTTATTGGGTCCTTTGGGTGTAAGATCCTGTCATCTGCAAAAAGGGGTAGTTTTATTTCTTCTTTCCTATGTGAATCACTTTTAAGTCCTTTTCTTGCCTTATTTCTCTGGATAGGAATTCCAAAACTACATTAAAGAAAAGTGGAAAGAATGGGCATCCTTGCCTTGTTCCTGATTTTAGGGGAAATGGTTTTAATTATTCTCCATTCAGTATGATGTTGGCTGTTGGTCTGTCATATATAATCTTTATTATTTTATTTTACTTTTTTTAGTCTTTATTATTTTAAAGAACATTCCTAGCTATTCCTAGTTTCTCCAAAGCTATTAACATGAATGGTTGTTGTATTTTGTAGAAGCTTTTTTCTGCATCTATTGAGATGATCATGTGGTTCTTTTCTTTGGTTCTGTTCATGTGGTGAATTACATTTGTTAATTTGTGTATGTTAAACTAGCCTTGCATCTGTGGGATGAAGCCTAGTTGGTCATAAGGTATGATTTTTAAAATGTTTCTGGATTCCGTTGGCTAGTATTTTATTGAAGAGCTTTGCATCTGTGTTCCTCAGAGAAATTGGTCTGTAGATCTCTTTGTTTTGTTGGATCTTTACCTGTTTTGGGGATGAGTGTGATATTGGCTTCATAGAATGAGTTTGGAATTGCTGCCTCTGTTTCTAATTCACAAAAAAAGCTTATTGGAATTCATTCACCTTGAAAAGTCCTAAAGAATTCAGAGGTGAATTCATCCAGGCCTGAGCTTTTCCTTGTCGGTAACTTGCTTACTCTTGTTGCATGTTGTTTGGCATATTAAACTGGTTTCTATCTTCTTGGCTCAGCTTAGTTAGTTTGTATGTTTCTAGAAATTTTTCCATGTATGCGAGGTTTTCCTTCTTTATTTAGTATGTTTCAAAAGTACTCTTTTATAATTGCTAGGACTTCTGGGGTGTGGCATGTTTGACTTTATTGATTTGAATCTTGTCACCTCTTTTTATAATCAATACCACTAGTGGTCTGTTAATTTTATTTTTTTAAAAAAACAAGTTTTTTGTTTCATTGATTTTTATGTATAGATTTTTAGTGTCTATTCCATTATTTCTGACCTAATTTTTGCTATCTCTTTCTCTAATATGTTTAGGTTTAGTTTGTTCTTGCTATTTTAGCAGTTTTAATTACATCATAAGGTTATTTACTTGATGTGGTTTTTTTTTTTATGTCTGCCCTTAGAGCTATAAACTTTCCCTTCAGCATTGTTTTTGCTGTAATCCCAGAGGTTCTGTTGTGATGAGTTTTCATTAAATTGAATTGTAAGAACTGTCTAATTTCTTCCTGAATGTCTTCTGTGACCCGGGTGTTATTCAGTAGTGTGTTATTCAGTTTCCAAGTGTTTGAGTGATTTCTGCATATGTTTTCTTGTTTAGAACTAGTTTGATTTCACTGTGGTCAGATAGGATGCAAGGAGTTATCTCAATCCTCTTGAATTTGCTTAGGCTCTTTGTGTCTACTATGACATGATCAATTTTGGAGTATGTTCCATGGGCTGCTGAGAAGAATGTGAATTGGGTCATTGTTCAGTGGATTACTCTGTAGATGTTTGTTAAGTCTATTTTGGTTATGGTGTCATTTAATTCAGAGGATCCTTTGCTTATCTTTTGTTTGATTGGCCTGTGCTTTGGTGAGAGGAGAGTATTAAAATCTCCTACTTTTTGCTGTAGTCTTGTTTAGTGTCATTCTATATTAATTATATTGAGGCCTGTTTTCATGCTAGTAACATGCTGTATTTTATGGATTTGTAGTGTAGTATGGTGAGTATTATAATAAGTTTAGTGTTGCTCTTTTATGCTCAGGTTTTTGATATCGAAGATCTTATCTCTTCAATATTACTATTGAAATTTCTACTTCCATGAAGATTTTCATAGGAACTTAATGTCTTTTGGTGTTTTCTTTGACTTCATTAATGTTATTCTTTTCATAATGCTTCCTTAACTAAATCTTTTCCTGTAAATTTCTTCAGTATATTGGTAATAAGATTTTCTGCCTTGTTTCTTTACCAGTCTCCTTTTTATTGGTGCAGTGAAAATCTACACATTTTTGTATGTTGATTTTGAATCTTTCTGCTTTACTTAAATGATCTATGAGGTAATAGTTTTGGTGGAAGGTTTAGTGTAAGATCAAATTATCTTATAATAATGGTAAATTGACTTCTTCCTTTCCTATTTTCCTATTTTTTATTTCTCATGCTTTGGTGCAGATGAATTCCATTATTATGGGAGTAAAAGTGGAGAAAATAGACAACCTTCTCTCATTCACAATTTTGGAGAAGATACTTTTTGTTTCTCTCCATTTATTAACATGTTGGCTAAATGCCTAGTATAGTCTATATTATGTTAAGATGCATTAATTTGCTTACTAATTTCTTCAGAGCTTTCAATATGAAAAGATTGAATTTTGTCAAAGCTTTTTTCTGCATAAGTTGAAATGATCATATGATTTTTGTTTGTGATCTTGCTTATACAATGTATTTTATTTATTGGTTTATGTGTATTGAAGCAACGTTGCACTTTGGGAATGAGAAGAACTTGATCTTGATGTATAAGCTTTTTAAAGTGGCATTGAATTTTGTTAGCAAGTATTTTAATAAATATTTTTCTATGATGACCAAAGAAGTTAATCTATAGTTCTCTCTCTTTTTTTGATATTGCTCTGTCCAGTTTTGAATGATTTCTGAATTTATACTTCCTTCATTATTTCATTGGAAATTTTCAGGAGTGTTACCATTAGTTATTTTAAAGACATTACAAAATTTCTTCTGTGAATCTGTAAGGTCCTGGATGTTTCTTTGTTGAGAGAATCTTTGTTACTGCTTCAATTACATTGTTTATTAGAAATATAAGTATTTACAGTCTTGGTTCAATTTTGGTTGATTGAATTCATCTTGAAATTCATCCATGTTTTATTTTTTCTAGGTTGAATGCAGATTGTCTTTGTGTTTCCTTATGATCTGTTGGAATTAACTCATTTTTGTTGGGATATATCAATTTTGTTTCTACTTTTTGTATCATTTTCTATTTTTATCAGTGTGCACATTTGTGTGTGCATGTGCTTGTGAACTTGAGGCTTAAACTCAGGGACTGGGTACTGTTCCTGAGCTTTTTTGCTCAAAGCTAGTGCTCAATCACTTGAGCCACACCTCCACCTCTGGTCTTTGGTGGTTAATTGCAGAAAACAGTCTCATGGACTTTCTTGCATGACTGGCTTTATTTTTTTATTTCTTTAAAAATTTTATTGTAAAGGTGATGTATAGAGGGGTTATAGTTATGTAAGTCAGGTAATGAGTACATTCCTTTTTGAAAACTTCACTGCATCCCTCATTTTCTTCCATTTTTTCCCCTCAAGACCCTCTTCCATCACAAGTTGTACAGTTCATTTCCATCATATTGTCTAGTTAGTATGACTATGCTTCCTCTTACCATCCCCAAATGAAGTAAATGTTTTTATAGAACTTTTTTAAGGAAAAAATGATGCCGAAATAAAAAACAATGAAAAAAGGTAATAAATCAAAGGAAATAAAAGAACAGCAAAACCTCTTGTTTTCATTTCTTGGAGTTTATTTTGATAAGCATCATTTCATATGATCACATGCATGTAGCTATTGAGCCCTTGTGATCCTCTCCTAAGAATGAGTGCTATTTTTATTAATCATGTCCTATTGTAATTATTTCTCATTTTCTATTCAGGGGTTTACTTGAAGATTTTTTTTATTATTGTGAAAATACTGTACAGAGGGGTTACAATTACAGGGGCAAGGTAATGAGTACTTTTCTTATCAAGCATTGTACCTTCCTCCTTTGTTTCCCTTTCCCATCCCATCCTCCCCCTACCCCCTACCCAACCTCCTCCCCCCAGATTTATAGTCATATTCTAATTATTACAATGGGAGAAACCATGCAGCCTATGTTGCTTTGGGTCTGGCTTACTTTGCCTATTATACTTTTTTTCAAGTCTTTCCATTTCCTTATGAGTGGGGCAATGTCATTCTTTCTGATAGAAGCATAGGATTCCACTGACCATATACCACATTTTCTTGATCCATTGGTCCACTGAGGGGCATATTCCATATCTTAGCTATGGTAAACAATGCTGCAATGAACATGGTTGTGCTGATGGCTTTAATGTAGCCTTCTCTGTGGTCATTTGTATAAATGCTCAGGAGTGGGATTGCTGGGTCATAGGCAAGCTGTATATTTAGTCATTTGAGGAACCTACAAAATATTTTCTAGAGTAGTTGAACTAGTTTATATTCCCACCAACAGTGCAGTAGCATTCCCTTTAGCCACATCATTGCCAGCATCTGTTATTGTTAGCTTGATACTGGCCATTCTAATTGTAGTGAGGTAGAATCTCAATGTTGTTTTGACTTGCATTTCTTTAATGGCCAGAGATGTCAAATATCTCTTTATGTGTTTGTTGACCATTCTTATTTCTTCTTCAGAGAAGTTTTTCTTAAATCTTTAGACAACTTATTAATGGAGTTGTTGTTTCTTTGAGGATTTAGTTTTGGGGGTTTTAATTTTTCAAGCTCCAAGTATATTTTAGACATGAGGCCTTTGTCTGATGCATAGCTAAGTAAAGATCTTCTCCCATTCTGTGGGCTTATCTTGCTAGCTATGTTCTTTGCCATGTAGAAACCCCTCATTTCGATGCAATCCCATTTATCCAGTCTTTATTTGATTTGTAGTGATCCTGGATCATTAATTGGGAAGATTTGACTTATCCTAAGGAGCCCTAGTGTTTCTCCTATCCCTTCCTATAATATTTTCAGGAGTAGTGATTCTGGATCATTAATTGGGAAGATTTGACTTATCCTAAGGAGTCCTAGTGTTTCTCCTATCCCTTCCAATAATATTTTCAGGATATATGGTCTTACATTGATGTCTTTTATCCACTTAGAATTGATTTGGGTATAGGGTGATATGTAAGGATCAAACTTCAATTTTCTGTACATGTAAAACCAATTCTTCCAGTACCATTTGTTGAGGAATCTATCTTTCTTCCATCCTGTGCTTTTGGATTCCTTATCAAATATTAGGTGGCTATAGGTCTGTGAGTTCTTTTCTGGTTCTTCTATTCTGTTCCATTGGTCCACAGATCTATTCTTGTGCCTGTACCAAGCTGTTTTCTTACTCTGGCTTTGTAATGGAAGTTGAAGTTTAGTATTGATATTCCTCCAGCACTGTTCTTCCAGCTAAGGATTGTTTTTACTAATCAGGATCTTCTCTTATTCCATATGAACTTTGGATTGCTTCTTCTATATCATTGAAGAATGTTTTTGGGATTTTGATGGGTATTGCACTGAATTTGTAGATAGTTTTTGGCAGTATTGCCATTTTCACAGTGCAAATACTTCAAATCCAGGAGCATGGAAGATTTTTCCATTTCCTTAAGTCTGCTTTAATGTCTGAGGTTTTTATTTTCTTTGGTGTACATCTCTGTATAATTATAGCTTACTTGGTGTGGCTTCTAGACATGGAAAGCCTGATAGGAATTTAAACTCTGCTCCTTCAGAGAGAGGTTAATTGGTTCCCCCTTCTCTTTCTGCCATCTTCTTTTTCTGCCATCTTCCCCCTGTCTGGCTTTAAATGGAAATCCTCAGCTTTCAGCCTCCTAAGTAGCTAGGATTACAGGCATGAGCCACTGGCAATACTCAACTTAATATTTAAGAAAAATATCATACAATTGGTAACATTATCTATCTAGTCATGTGTATTCAGGGTACTAGTGTTCTTAAATAGAATAGTAGGCAGTTATATCTTCTATTATCATTAGTGTTATGTCTGATCTTTTTATACTGTCTGAGATGTCTAACAAATTACTTCAATCTTTTACATTTAATAATTTTCTTCACATTTGGCAGAACCATCATATATCTTACATTCAGTTGCTGATAGTCTATTTTCAACTCATTCTCTTCTATCTCTAATACATTCACTTGAGATTTTGATTTGCTTTATTGATCTTTTCTTTTTTATTATTAATTCAATGAGCTTTTTATTTTCAAGGTATCAGTTTGATTTAAAAAAATATTTTACTTTTTTTGCCAGTCCTGGGGCTTGAACTCAGGGCCTGGGTACTGTCCCCTAGCTACTTTGTTCAAGGCTTTATTACTGATTCACAGCTCCACTTCCAGCTTTTTGGTAGTTAATTGGTGATAATAGACTCAGATCTCAGCCTGCTGAGTAGCTAGGATTATAGATGTGAACCACTAGCATCTAGCTATTTTATTTTTTAAAATATTTTATTGTAAAGATGCTGTACAGAGGAGTTGCAGTTACATGAGTAAGGTAATGAGTATATTTCTTGTCAAGCATTGTTATCCCCTTCTTTGTTGTTCTCCCACGATCCAATATAGTGTCTTGTGTGTATCATTGTTGCAATGGGCCATCTTGTGTCCTTGTTTCAGTGTTTTGTTATTCCCTTTCCCCAAATAAGACAAATGTATATACAAGATGCAGGTGTACAGTGTCAAGTACAGTGACAACAGGGGATATACCATAGGGGGAACAATATACAAAGGAAACAAAAAATTAGTGAGTATTAGTAGCATAAAGATGTTCTATTCTTTTATTTCCATTATTACATTTATTGCACTTTGAATCATTTCAAACTTTATTATATTCTCATTTCGCTAGTGTGTCATCCTCCCCACATCAACAATATTTGGTGTATTACATCACATTGCCATCACCCATTTATATGTAATGAATTTCAATCCTCTTCAGTTTGACTTTTTCAAAATTTTTATTTTTTGAATTCATTTTTAACAACCTGGATTATGCTTATTTGTTGATATTTATTTAAATTATCTGTGGATTAATTGAGTTGTTTATTTGCAATTCCTTGAATTCTGTCATATGCTATGTTGATCATTACTATCATTGTTTTTATTTTTAATTTAATGTATATTAGATTTCCTATATCCTGGTATTTTTTTTCTTATCACCACACTTGGATTGATGTCAATAGCAAAACATTTTCCACAGTGCCTAAGACACTGGTTCTGTCTCCTTCTCCATTCAAAGAAAAAAAGCTTAAATCAATAAGTAATCAGAGTTGTTAAGCACCAACTAAGTGAATACTAAGATACTCCACATAGAACAATTCCTGACCTACTTCAGTATCTCAAAAAGAATAAAAAAGAAAAGTTGAAGTTTTTATGTATTAGAAAGATCTCAGTTTATGTGGCTGGTAATGAGATGAAAATAAGGGTGATAGTGTTGGTGCAAGGTACATTTTAGAAGGTTAAGAGAGTTGTGGCAGTGGACAGTAGAATGAGGTATCAAGATATTGGAATATGAGAATCAGAAGAAATCTAATCAAATGTGTATTAATAGGAAAAAGTAATGGGAAAAGAAGAAAAATAAGCACAAAAATAAATGGCAATTTTTTTATTTTTATTTTTTATTTTTTTTATTGTGAAAATACTGTACAGAGGGGTTACAATTACATGGGCAAGATAATGAGTACATTTCTTATCAAGCATTGTAGCCTCATCCTTTGTTTCCCCTTTCCTCCCTTCCCATCCTCCCTCCCCTCCTCCCTACCCAATCCTCCCCGCCCCCCCCCACCAAAGTTGTAAAGTTCGTTTTCGACATAACGACTTGTACTTCTCATTGTTGCAATGGGTCCACCTGTATCCCTATTTAAACGACTTGTTTTTCCCCTTTCCCTCTACAAATTATACCGACATCAAATACAGTGAAAGCAGGGGTTATACTGTGGGGGAGGGATATACAAAGTAACAAAGAAATTATCTTATAAATGTGTTAGAATCACGTGAAAGAAAAAAACATTTGAATACATATCTTAGGGTTCATTTCCCTACCATCACCTTATCTGACCTTTTCTGCTTGACTCAGACATATACTAGATATTGCAAATAAGGGAAACCATAGGACCTTTGTTTCTTTGGGCTTGGCTTACGACAAAAATATTTTCTAATCTATATAACTTCTCAAGGTTATATATTGGGATGATGGTGGTGAGAGTAAGGATTATAATTACTTAAACTGTAGAGAGAAAGAAAGTGGAATTGGTGGATTATAATAGGACAGACTGAAAGACAATGGTAAAAGACTGAATATAGAAAGACAGATGTTATAGCTCCAATGTAATGACTATTAAAAGAAATGAGATAAAAGCAAACTTTAAAATAAAACAAGAAACAGATAATAAAAATATCTAAACAGAGAAAAATTTAAATGAAAAGAATCAGACAACAAAACCAGAACCACAAAAACAATCTGTATTAAGTCTGAAAAGGTTCTTCCAGTTGAGATTGTCTGACTTCAGTCAGCTCAGAGAAATAGTGGCTTCTCTGAATCCTGGGCTGGTTTCTCAAAAGAAACTTGGCTTAAATTTTGACTAACAGGAGGATACTAAAATGCACAGTTTCCAATCACCCCATGCTTATTGTGTGGTGGGATCAGGTCCCTACCAACTCACAGTCTATTGTTCTCTATCCAGGTGGTTTCCGAGTGTCATTCTCAGGGATTTCTGACAAAATCCTTGTTCAAACAAAGTTAATGAATCATAACTTATCTGAAATGTCATTAAATGAAGAAAAGAATATCAATGATCAAAATGAATTAGTGATACCACAAAAAATTCAAGATGAGTTAGCCTGTATAATCCAGATGTCGATAAATGATATAGCTACACAAGTAAATAACTTGAACAAATATGTTGAAGGAATAATTATGAATCTATCCAATGAAGTTGATCAGATCTCTGTGAGAATTCAGGCTTTACAAGACAATGTAATTCAGATCACTAATAATTTTGCCAACAAGGACACAGACAAAACTGATTCCACAGAATCTACTGAATTTGAGAAAGATTCTCCAATTACAGATACTCAAACAGAGAATGAAGATATTCTTAAGCCATCATCTACTAGCTTATATAAAACTCATGATGATGTTATTATGCAAACATCACCTACTTATTGTGAGGATGACTCCCAAGCATTAACTAATTGCCATGATAATATGCATTCCTATGAAATAGGTAAAGAAATGTTTATACCTGAACTCAAAGAAATTCAGATAAAATTCACCCAAAGGGAGGATCTAGATGATCCTAATGTACCCCAAAACATGACTCTAGATAAAGTGTTACAAAAGCAATTTACAGTGGATCATACCCAAGCCACTTGTGGAGGCATATCTTATTCACATGTAAATCAACTAAATGAAAAGCTTTTGAAAAACTCAGATTCTGTAATCCTGATAACTTCTAAATATGTCCGGTATGGAACTGGTACAAGAGAAGTTCAACTCGAACCTCAAATTCACCATACAACAGAAGTGTTCATAGGCCCTGCAGCACCATCTTCACCTCCTCCTTTACCACCTAATTGGTTGGATTTGTTAAGAGCTTCAATGATGGCAAATCCTCCAGTTAAACCTTCTATATCACTTGCTGTATTAACTTCAGCAGAATCATGTTCAGAATGTATTGAAACTATTCCTCAAGCAGATTTTGAAGTTCTTTCAGCTGAAAAAGATTCATCACTTACTGCTTCTAAACCTCTTGAATATAAAAAGTCAATGCATGATCCAGTTACAAAAGATCAAGAAGTACAATTTCCACCTATACCTTCTAGTCCAGTAATCTTGGACATAAACAAAACAACAGACATACATTCAGACCTGCCTAACAATGCTTCACTATGTACACTGTCATCAAAAATTTCAGTTATTCCAAATTCAATCTCACCATGTATACAACCATCAAAAACTTCAATTATTTCACATTCAAGATCACCAAGTGTACAATCATCAAAAACCTCAATTATTCCACATTCAAGATCACTGTGTATACAATCATCAAAAACTTCAGTTATTCCACATTCAAGATCACCATATGTACAATCATCAAAAACTTTAGTTACATCATGCTCAAGATCACCATGTGTACAACCATCAAAAACTGCAGTTACTCCAAATTCAAAATCACCACATGTACAACCATCAAAAACTTCAGTTATTCAACATACAAGGTCAGCAGATATACAACAATCAAAAACTTCAGTTATTCCAAAGTCAAAGTCAGCATGTTTACAACCATCAAAACCTTTTTTTCCAAATTCAAAGTCACCACATATGCAGTCAACAAAGTCATCTGTTTCCAAACCACAAGGGCATTCATTTTTATCAACACCAAGTTCTTCTCAGCCAATATCAAGTACACATCTGAACCCAACGGTAATAAAATCAATTACACCAAAACCAAGTCAGTTAACTCAACAAATTTCCAATAGTTCAGTTGCTTCTCCATCATGCTCATGTTCATGTCCACCAAAATCTTCAATTTTACCTACAAGAGTTCCAGCTTCCCAGTCACAAACTATTCCAATAGCACTATCATCAAGATTTTCAGATATACCCTCATCAAGATCTTCCTCAGAAAGTTCTTTCACTCCATCTTCAACTGGACATTTGAAACAACCACAACAATCTTCCCATGTAAAGCCAACAGTCCCTTTCAGTTTATTGTCCTTACTACCTTTTCCTTCATCATCATTATCAACAAGCATATCAAACTCTCAGGGACAAACAATTTTCCAACCATCACCAGCTCCAGTGAGTCAACGTGTGAAACAAGCTCCATTAATCCCACCAATATTTAGCAAAGCAAAATGTGCTCTGATGGAAGTAGTAAGAAAAGGTGTTCCATTCCCCAAAGCTGAGGCTCAGTCTGCAATAAAATCCAAAAGTGACATAACTGAAAATGAAAAAAACTTCAGACATGATCAATCATAAATAACTGAGTACAATTCTGGAAAATTGGGAGATTGGTTGATCACGTGGGGCAAAATGAACACAAAAATAAATCCAAGTAAATGAAAATTAAGACTCTGTGTTGTTATTTACTGTTAATGTGGTGATTACTGGTTTTTGCATTAGAATAAGTTTTTACTTCCCTGTCTTCTAAGAATGGACATCAATTAAAATAGACGTCTGAGGCCATCTAATATTCAAATTCTGAAGGTATTTAGTCACTATTTCTTTTCAAGTAATATTTTATTCAAATATTCAAGTTTTCTGCCTCTGCTAGAAGCATGGTTCAAGTGGTAGACCATCTACGTTGTAAGTAAAGGCCTTGATGTAAATTCCAAGTACCATCAACACAATGTAATAATCTTTTTTCCAAGATTTGTGTTTTCAGTTCATTAGCAATAAATATTCCATTGTAATATATGGCCACCTAATGCAGAATGTTGGTTTCTCTGTAATAAATCCCTTTTTAAAATGTAGATGTTGGAGAGTTCTTGTAAGAATAAAGCAAATGGGTAAGTATTTTCTTGTTTGGGAGCGTTTATCTGAAAGAATACAGTTGTGATTAGAAGGTCAGCTCAAGAATCAGACTCCAAGGGAGCTACTATCTCCTGATGGCTGTTACCTAGTTCTGAAGAGGAGTTTTGACATTACTTGAGATGGCAGGTGTAACATTTGCCTTTTTATGCATTTGAAGATGCATTTGGGCAAGTATCTAAGGGACCCAGTGATGGGGAGGAGGTTGAATGATTAGATGAGAAATAGATTCATGGTTAAAGACTTAATTTGGGAACAAATATCCTTAAGTAATCTGTGAATCTTGTGCTATATTTCTTCCTTGAAGTGTATGCATTTTTAATATATAGTCAAGAGATTTGTTTTATAGCATACTGCACTGGAAACCTGAAGACTTATAGCTGATTTAAATTCCAACCCTTGTTATAAATTTTTTGTAAGTATATGTAGTTACCAAAATAAACAATAACTTTTGGAAATAAATTTCAGGATCTGAGGTATTATTATGAAGTTAGACTCAGAAATTACTCAACAAGGCAATTTTACTTCTGCAGAAGTGTATTCTACCTCCAACAGTCTAAATAGCAAGCACACTCGGAAGGCAACCTGCTCAAGTTTATTTCTAATACATCAATACTTATTCTAATTCAGGAAACATAACATCAGAATGTAGGGTCATAGTCTAATGGGATTGGCTAGCTTGAAATGAGATCGAGTGTTTACTAAGTCAGTCATTCTGTAGAAAATGGCTTCCCCTGTTGCAACAATGAGAAGCACAAGTTGTCATGTCGAAAACGAGCTTTACAATGTTGGTGCAGGGGGGGGAGGATTGGGACTGGGGGGAGGGGGGAGGCTGGGAAGGGATGTGAAGGATAAACAAAGGAGGAGGCTGCAATGCTCGGTAAGAAATGTACGCATTATCCTGCCCATGTAATTGTAACCCCTCTGTACAGTATGTTCACAAATAAAATAAAATAAATTAAAAAATAAAAAAAATGGCTTCCCCTAAAGTGGCATTTGTGTTGTGAAGCAACCATTTGGCAGAAAATACCTCAATTCTTACAATTCCCTCCTATTTCGTGACATATTCATTTTTCAAGCCTAAGTAACATCAATTGACTTTCTATTATATACAAAAGAAAAAGTAGTGTGAAAGTTGTTTTAAGGTCAGTTTCACGAGGTTGGTATGTGGAGTCATTGTCAATTTTTTTCCAGCAGATATCAGGAGCATTCTTGACTTAAATACACTGGGTCCAGCCTCATTCCACTATTTGAGCAGTCAACTCAGTCCTAAGTAACACTTGAAGTGGGCTCAAGCTTATTGTCCTTATTAAAACATGGTCATTGGCCCTGTAAAAGTATGCAAGAAACTCAAGAGGATGGGAAGTCTGGACCAAAAATTATCACAGGATGGGTGAAAGCAAAGGAGATACCCAGCAATCCTAGGCCAGATCTACTTGTTATGACCTACACATTGTAATGCCTTTTCATAGGAATTTGAGCAAATGCCTTATTTTGCCATATATCAGTAATTCTGCCTTTAAAAGTGGCATGGCATGCACAATGTACTCTGTCATTGTAAACATGAATAAACAAAGTAGGGTTGGAGAAGACTAAATTTTAGATGTTCTCACATTTCCAAAATTAAAGATCAGCAGAGAACATTGATGAGTACATTAATACTCTGGGTAGAAGTGAATTCTCAAATACTCCCAGATCAAATAAGATCAATACCAACATGAAGGGAAAGATAAAGGTCTACAGAGAGAATAACATTCATGATAGAATTGTCAGGTCTGTTGGAAAGGAGGGGGGAAGAAAAAAAAATCTATTCATAAATTCCAAATACCAAGCATATTATAGCTATAGCCAACTGATACAGCACACGCAAGGGAAAGCCCACAACCATCTATTCAAGTATTCTACAGCTCATTTTCGTATTCTTTCTCAAAGGAATGTCCACCTTGCAAATTTATACCCCAGGAAAAGACACATAATGTACAAAATCCTGGGAAGCATATAGTTAGACTCCCAAGGTTCCTTGCCTCCAGGGAACCTGGAAAGGAGTAAATAGACTAAAATATATAGAAAAAATGTGCTGGCGAATTAATAGCTAGCTTAAAAAGATAAGCCTGAAGAACAAAATGAATACCTTCCTTCAACAGGGCTATAGAAGGAAAGGGGGAAATTATCTGTATCCTTCTTGCATTGTCTGAGTTCCCTTTTCAACTTCAAGAAGGAGTTTCCAGATATGAGAGAGGCTGAGGTACCTGTAGCCCACTGCTATTTCTTCTGCTTGGTTGTTGGGTGTTTTTCGTTTGTTTGTTTTTGTTTTTGTTTTTCCTTTCTGTGTCCATTTTTCTTCTTAGGTATTTTGGTGGGGAATAAGGGCACAGGTCTGCTGTGCCAGCAGAGGGCAGAAAGAACAAAGGAATCCAAATAAAAGAATAATCATTTGTTTATTTTTCTTTTTGTTCTAGGATTTTTTTGTTCAATATTGTGACATCAGTATGGAGAATTTATTTTCTTAGATATGCCCTTATCTAGGGTTGACATTTGTTTCCCATCCCATTATTTCAATGGTGACTGACCTGGGAGAATACTCAACTGCAATATTGAGGTTTCTCTTAATTTACTTAAAATGTTTCCTCAGTCTCTCTCCTGGATACTGTAATTGCTAATCAGAGTCACCATTCTGTCCATGTCTAGGACACATTTCAGTCACACACACACACACACACACACACACACACACACACACACACACACACACACACACACACACACACACACACACACACACACACACACACATACACACACACACACACACACACACACACACACCCCGAAAGTCCCAAGCATTAAATACTTCTCTACTTTCCTACCTCGGTCAGTGCATTAAATTACTTGGTTGCCGAATTGCTTCCCTGGGGCTTTCCCCCCATGTTGCAGATTATTTGACTATCCTTCTGGCTCCATAGTTAGCCAAAGAGCACGGGTCTCCCTCAGCTCTGAGACAGCCATAATAAGGCAGCAAGATCTATCAGCCCCGGGGAATGGTTCCTTTGACTCCCTCAAATTGACATAAAAGATCCCCAAGAAAGAGAAAGGTACCCAAATGACAATAATCAGATTAACAAATATTCTAGGAAGGAAGTCTGCCCGCGTTTTATCCCTAACATGTCACTACCCCTTATTCCGATCAGGAAACTTTGCACCACAATTTAGGTTCATAGACTTATGTGATTGGCTAGTTTGAAAAGAAGTTAAGAGTTTACCCAATCACTCCCTAAATGGAACAGTAGGAACTAGTTAGAAAAAAAAAAACAACTTTGTTTAAAAAGGAATGTGGCTCAACCGAAATATCTTTTTGTTTCTAAAGCATTTCATGAGGTTGATCAAAAGAACACTTAGACAGTTGGGGTTGTGTAGCAATTGAGGACATGCAGGCTAATATTAAAATGGCACTGCTTAGGTACAGCAATCATTTGATGAAAGAGATTTTAATTTTTACAGAACCATTTCAATTTATTGTATGATTGATAGATAAGGCATTCCATTGTAGCATTTCTTTTTTTTTTTGGATTCTTATGTAAGAATCCAAAATGTAAGAACTCTAACATATTCAATGAAATGTACATGGAATATTTTCCTGCTTCAATTACAGAATAGAATTTCAAATATAAAACACATACCTCTATTACTCAAGAAATGATAACTACTTTACATTTTATAAATTTAATCTGATTGTTTTTGAAATGGCATTTGAACTCAAGGCCATATTTTCAATAAGCATTGTGCCCAATCACTAAAGTATCACATCAACCCTTTTTAATTTCATTATTTTTGAATTGATTCTCACATTTATATCCATTATGCTATGGAATGCTATTCCAATATTTGCAACTAATGCATTGCTGGAATTACAAGCAAGAACTATTGTGTCCAACTCCATATGGGTTGCAATGGAATCTTACAAAGTTTTGTCCACACTAACCTTGAAATGTTATCCTCTATATCTTAACCTCCTGAGTATCTAGTATTACAGGTGCATGCCCTTGAAACACAGCTTAGATTTCATGAAATATTTATTACCTAGGTCCCTTTACTTGATGTTGCCACACCAATAGCTGAACAAGATTAGAAGGCTAATATGGATGCAGGTAACTGCAGTACAAATTATGATCAGATGTGCAATCTCACAGAGTTCCATGGGGAGTACACAGAGGAACCTGAATGAGATCCAAGAGTTTCAATGAAAAGATAATAGTGACCATTCTGAGTTTTAGGATTGGTTTATAAGGCTAAGAGATAATGCATAGATTGAATCAGCAGACCCTGAGAACATATGCATGATAAGTATGACTGACTGGATAAAATGCTTTGACATCAGAAAGAAATTACAACGGGTAGAAGGAAAAATTTATATGAATTTCCCACAACTTATTGACACTGATTGCAAGTTTTATAATGCTTTAGAGGTACATAAAGCAAAACCATATTGTATACTATTTACAGCCCCAATTAACATGAACACAACATAAAGAAAAAAAATAAAAGTTGGTAAGGAGAGATCCAAGTAAAAACGAATATGCCTATTGTAAAGAGGAAGGGCATTGGAGAAATAAGTGTCCAAAGCTGCAAATGAACCTGAGAAAAATGGCCTGCAGATTGTCTGATGACCCCTAGATATAAAGAATCAGTTGGTGACTAAGCATCATGAATGATAAAGCCCAGAGGTTCTAGCCACACTGCTGATTCCCATGAGAAAAGCCATACCAAAAAAGAAAAGAAAAGAACCAGCCCTTTGTGGTTGAAGGTGTGGCTCAGTTGGTAGAGCACCAGCCAATGATGAAGGCATGAAATACTGAATTTGAATTCTGGTCTTGCAACAACAAAATGGGGAATAGCACTACAGGAGCCATATGTACAATTGGCAAAAAGATATCAATTTGTTTCTAGTATCAATGGATACTAGAGTAAGATTCTCAGTTTTGAATTATAAAGCTATGTCACTGAGCGATCATTTTATTGCTGTTGTGAAGTAATGGGGCAAATTCAGCAATGGCTGACACTTCAGCCTCTTGAGTGTACACTGGTAGAACAAAATCTATAAACATTATTTTCTGTACATGCCAGATTGTTGTTTCTCCCTTGAAATTTGGTGTGCCAATTAAATAGTCAGTAACCTTTATATCTGGAAAGAAAAGATATATTCATGTATCTGTTAAGAACATACTTTGCCTATACTTTCTACATGCAAGCAGAGAAGTTGAAGCTGACTCAATACCCCTGAAATTATGAAAAGGTAAGTAATGATGGCATCACTCAATAGGCCATTTTAGTGGTTGTCATTAATATCCTACTAAAAGAAGGACAGAATTGTCCTGAAAAGAAATAGCAGTCTTCCTTTGGGAAGAGTGAAGTAAATTATGATCAGAGTTTTGAAAGTTG